>NC_056729.1:1884600282-1884620282 GCF_019279795.1 Protopterus annectens
ACTTTGTTTTATTTTTAGCAGCTGATTGTTCCTGGAAAGCATGTAGAATTGAAAGCCTTTTAAGATGAGCTGGAAAAGGAAGAGTTCTGCTCAGCAATTAGTTGTGCAGCTGTGGAAACAGGCATTGGTGCCCAGGAGTAGAATGTATATGTTTGTACATGCATGCAGCTGGAGCAGGCCTTTCTGAATAGTGCCCTAACTAGGATGTATATATGTGTGTACGTGCAGGCAGCTAGGACAGGCCTTTATGGGTAGTGCCTGTACCTAGGATGTATGTGTGTGTGCATGCAGGCAGCTAGGACAGGCCTTTCTGGATAGTGCCCATAACTAGGATGTATATGTGTGTACATGCAGGTAGCTAGGACAGACCTTTCTGGGTATTTTAGGCAGCAGTAAATGGCAGATATTTTTCTTTAGTCTTGCAAAACTTTATTAATTTTTGTTGTGTCTGTGTTGGACTCATCCTTATCAGTAATTACTGCACACCTTGTGAACAGGTGAAGTTGGGCAACAGCTACGCCAGAGAGAGGTGGAAGGAAAGAAAGTAGAAATGCCTACTGAGAGTGAAGAATGGGTCACACTCGCAAATATGGAAGCTGGTGCTGTGATTGTATATTTATTTATTTACTGACTGATTTAGTTATTGTCTTTTGTTTACCTGGAAAGTCTGACCAGGCACAATTCCCATTTTCGGAGGAGACCCAGGGAGAAAAGTTCCACATTATGAATAGTAATAAAAAATAAACATTTTAAGCATTACTTTATAGACAGTATTAAGACAAACAGTGAAGACATAAATTATATAGTTTAGAAGTTATATTATTTTACATGTCAAAGACATGCTAACATGTAATAGCTAGAAATACAAGATCAATGGTGATGCACGTAGGTTCATTATACCTATATTGACATCAGTGAGGTAGGATGTCATTCGTGCAGGAACAGAACACAGAGGAGGAAGGTTATAAGCAAAAATAGTCAAGAAAACATAAGAAGAAAAAGTCCTTATAGTGGAGAGGCTGACATAACAGTAGATGGGCAAGATGATGAGGTGGGTAAGGAGGGGGTATTGTATAGAACCTGATGACAGATGCCATGACAAATAATACCATTTGTGTAAAGAAAGACACCTGAATGACTTTATGGGAAATGAATCATGCCAAGTTAGTTTATAGACAAATTATTTTAAGACTCTATAAGTGCTTCCGAGAAGGGAGGTCCCAGACCCAGAATGAATGGAGTACCGGAGTTGCTGCATGCAGTATGCTCATAGATACTTCAGAATTACTGTTGGAGCACTTAAAATACTGTGTTATGAGAAGTTACTTACATTATGTCAGTTGTGCATGAAAAACAGTTGTGCAAATGATGTGCATTAACCTTTTTCATGGGTATTTACTGAATATGTAAAAGATTAATATGGTTTACCATCAAAATTGTGAATGAACGTTCGACGACCACGGGATGTCGAAATTTGGTTGACTGAAGCCGTGTTGTCAAACCTTCATTTATGTGAGTCCTGGTTCAGTGAATGCACTGTGCATTCGCACATATGTGGTCGACCTTATGACAAGGGATCGCAGTACAATGAGGAGCAGGAAATCTACCCTTTTCTCCATTGTAGTGCAATCTCAGAGCTGGAATATGTAATATGGGGAGGTGCAGGGGGGCTTGCCCCCCTGCATAATAGTTACATCACATGATGTGATGTGTAGTGTCTGACTGCAGTCTACAGATGTCGAGAAAGGTCAAATTGGCTTAAGGAAGTGTGCTTGCAACATTCTGACCTTTTTGACATATAGTTATATCTGTTGTTTTTTTCACATTAATGTGCAAATATAGAAAGTGCCATATACATGCAGACTTTCCTATAATGTGGCGATTTTCATTAAATCAAAACACACCATTGACTTAAAATATGTAAATGCTTTTATAATTAATATTTATAGCACTGTTATAAATAAGTAAAGTGTTTTTGTTAAGTTGTACCTGTTGTTTTAAAAACAGAAAGATGGGTATTAATGACAGCAGGTTTGTTTAATGAGCTATTGAATGTAATGTAAAGAAACAGGGCTGAAAGAAGCGAGACAGACAGACAGAGAAGGAGAGCATTTGCCCTTTGTGAAAAGGTGACTGGATGTCCAGTGTGCAGTAGTTCTAGGAGAAAGAAATCAACTGCAGTGAAGGAAGATCTTGAGGAAGAAGTAAGAAATTATCTCTGCCACAGGAATTCAGAGAAAAAGCAACAGAGGCTAACTCCAAGTAGCGTAAGACTGGGTTAAGGATATTTGCTATGCATTTAGTTAAAACCACAGTACTTTGTTTGTGTGGAAAAACTTTCCCAATTTTCATTTATAGATAATAAACTGAATTATTTATTAAAATACTATTTATGCGTCTATATTACAAGATCGAATGCTTAGGTGATCGAACAGCTAAAGATCAAACTTGTAATAGCAAACCCAAAAATGTTGAACGGCGCAGGAAAACACGTCGGTCAGCCACAGGAAAAAAAAAAAAAAAAAACTTTACACCCAAACTAAGTGGGGGGCTTCATCTCCCACACCCCCCTAACTAAATATACCAACTCCAAGATCGCTCTACAGTAGACAAAATGGCAAAAAATGGCGAACGGCCAAGTGAAATCTTTCCCTGCTTTAAATCGTCTGTTCGCTGTTTTTTTTGCTTTCGATATTACAAGTTCATTGTTTAGGTGTTCGATCACCTAAGCATTCGATCTTGTAATATAGACCTCTATTTATAAAACTAAATGTCAAGAAATACATAATATTATCCTTTGGGAAGTTATCTGCACCAGTAGCTATCATATTGACAATGCAGTGCTAAGAACTGATCCAATGGTCAGGGACTTAGGGACAGAAATAGACAGTAATCTAGCCTTTGACCATCATGTGCATACAGTAGTGAGGAGATAATTTTATGTCATGCAAATTATAAACAAAGGTATGGCATCTAGGTCCAAGGAAGTCATTGTTTCACTGTATTTGCATTCATCAGACTGCTATTCCCTGTACTCATCTACTTTCAGCCCTCGTTTATGCCTCCCCTATACTCACTAACTTGAGAAAATCTGATCTCAACAAACTCTCAAGCTGCTATAGCCACATTGCCAGATTTGCCACCAGCACTACCTATAGGACACACCACTGTCAGAAACTAAACCTCTTAGGATGGCTAGAATTCCCTAGACTAATCCAGTATAACCACCTCATTGTTGCATTCAAAGTTATTAACCAACCACAAAAAACACCCTTACTCAAAAACATTATCCATTCCTACAAAACATTATCCATCCCTCAAAAACATTATCCATCCCTACAAAAACATTATCCATCCCTACAAAAGTATCATCTATCCCTACAAAAACATTATCCATGCCTATAAAAACATTATCCATCCCTCAAAAACATTGTCCATCCCTACCAAAACATTATTCATCCCTCAAAAACATTATCCATCCCTACAAAAACATCATCCAGCCCAACAAAAACATTATCCATCCGTACAAAAATGTAATCCATCCCTCAAAAACATTATCTATCCCTACAAAAACATCATCCATCCCTACAAAAACATTATCCATTCCTCAAGGGTGGCCTAATGGTTAAGGTGTTTGCCTTACAAACACAAGGTACAGGGTTTGAATCTCACAGGGTATAACTGGCTAGGCTTAAAATGTCTCGCAAGGGCAGTTAGCCTAGTACTAATCTATCTATCAACTATCAAAAACATTATCCATGCCTACAAAAACATTATCCATCCCTCAAAACATTATCCATCCCTACAAAAACATTATCCATCCCTCAAAAACATTATCCATCCCTACAAAAACATTATCCATCCCTCAAAAACATTATCCATCCCACAAAACATTATCCATCCCTTTAATAAACCTAGGCCACTACAGTCATCTATGAAACTGTCGGTACAAACTGTTAAAGCTAACAACTCAACTGGGGACTCGCTGTTTGCAAATTTAGTGAGCAAAACATGGAATTCTCTCCCAGCCAACATTACTCTAGAACCCTCACTTATTTGCTTCAAAAAAAAAAAACCTAACCCAGTGTTTTAAAACTCAATGACTATGCCCCTCCTCTAATCCTGACTAAATCCTCCTCTGCTACCATATGATAAATGGTACTCTAATTAATTTACTATTTACAACTACTGCTTTGTAACCTTACTAGTTATTGAAATGTGAGATTGTAATTTGTATTTGGACATTGCTGAACACAAACTGTAACTTGTAGTTGTCTTTATTATCATTTATCTGTTTGTATGTTTGGAGCTTTTCTCCCTGGGCCCCCGCTGAAAATGGACATGTATCCAGCCGACTATCCCGGTCAACAAATGTAAACTAAATAAATAAAATAAAATAATACAGGCCCATTTCAATAGTAAACCATGATTATAAAGTGTTTATGTCTATAATGGCTAAATGAATGGCAAAAGTGATACCAACATTGATAGATATGAATCAATGTGGTTTTTGTGGAGGGGAGTCAAACATTTGACAACATTAACAGAACACTGATGATCCAGTACCATTGTTGTTGGTGGGTCTTGATGCAGAGAAAGCATTTGACTGAGTAAGCTGGGGCTTTATGAGCAGAACAATGGAAGCATTTGCATTCCCTGATAAAATTATCAGGTTGATTAGGAGAATATACGAGGGGTCGGAGGGGAAAATTAAAGTAGGTGAGATCCTCTCTGGTAATTTCTGCTTGAGCACAGGAACAGGGTGTCCTCTCTCCCCTTTTTTATTTGCATTATATTTAGAACCACTGGCAAAGAAAATAAGAGAGCCAGAAATTCAAGGGTATAATTGGTTTGGTAGTCAAAAAAAGTTATCTCTGTTTGCAGATGATATTATTTTATACCTGACAAAACCAGAAAGGGATATTACAGTGTTGTGAAAAATATTGGGACAGTTACAAATCTTTTTGGGATACAAAATGAACGAAGCTAAAACAAACGCAATAGTGGTAAATTATGCACCTATGTATGGATTGGTTCAACAATATCCATATTAATGAGGACATGATAACATGAAATATTTAAGAGCATGGATTTAAAATGATTCCAGTGTGGCAGCTAAGGATATTTGGGAAGAGACTAAACAAAAGATAATACAAAAAACTGAGAAAATGGAAGCTCTGCTATATGGATATCGATAGTAAGATACAAGCAGTTAAAATGTTTTTAGTCTCTTTAGTGTTATACAGAGATCAGGCATATTGTTATCAACCAGAGGAGAAGTTGTGGATAGCAATTAATAAAGAGCTGAAGGATTTTATCTGGGAGGGGAAGACGGCAAGAGTCAAGTGGGATAAGCTGATTCTTCCAGTAGAAAAGGGGGGATTGAGTTTACTTGATTTAAAGGACTATTTCAGAGCTACACAATTAAGGCTCCTATATATAGCAAAAACCGAAAACTATAATTCAAAGTGAAAAGAGATGATGATAAAACGGGGGGAAGTCAAGGAACAAGGAGAGACTGGGATTTTGGATGCAGAAATACCAAAAATATCACAAACTAATAACAGGAAAAACAAAAAGCCGCCAAAGACTCTGATGTTTCTCCACTAAAAGTCAGACATTTTAATATTAATAGAACTCCAGTGGTTGTTAGCCTAGTAAATACCTACAAAACTATGATTCTATAAGATGTACGGTCTCAGAGGATTTAATCTTTCACAATACATTCAGAAGTAATTTTAGTAACTAAACTAATGGTTGTATGTTATTGAGGGTCATTGAAATAATGTTTTTGATTTGTTAAATAATAGAAAACTGTATTCTGGAAAAGCAATTTTTTTAACAGGAATCCAACAGGAAAAAAGTTCAACTAAGAACAAATGAAGTAGAACTCAGTGGCTCGACATCCAATTTTATTAAATCCTTGAGAGCTTTCGTCCCAGTGTAATGGACTTCATCAGATTTTTTTTTTATGTTTGAGAGTGCTTTCAATTATTCTTGTTGAAAATGTGTAGGCAAAATACCTTACCGCATCATCATCACTAGCTACAGGTCCCCCACTACGTACCAAGAGAAGCATACTGCCTACCTGGACTTGCTAGAGTCGCTAAGTATACAGCCAAATGTCCTGGTCATTGGAGATTTCAACTATCCTTACATCAGTTGGTTGATTTACATGAGCACAAGCATGATTGCTGTGAGGTTCCTGGATTTAGTTAACTCAAATGCCCTGGAACAGTTGGTCTCCACCCCACAAGGGGTAAAAATGTCCTAAACCTAGTACTCACCAACATGGGGGGGAAGCACTGCACTACCCCCTGTGTGTTGCCCTCCCTGATAAGGTCAGACCATAAATCAGTCTTGTTTGAAGTAAACATCAGACCTGACACCTTCACAGGAGCAAAAAAAAAAAAGAAAATGAAAAATTTCTCCAAAGCAAACTGTAGTCTACTAAGCCATGGTATAAAAGGTTTCAAAGCCCCTGCTAACACAGCCAACAATGACTCCTATGAGGGAGACCATGGTATAAAAGGTTTCAAAGCCCCTGCTAACACAGCCAACAATGACTCCTATGAGGAAGACCATGGTATAAAAGGTTTCAAAGCCCCTGCTAACACAGCCAACAATGACTCCTATGAGGAAGACCATGGTATAAAAGGTTTCAAAGCCCCTGCTAACACAGCCAACAATGACTCTTATGAGGAAGAGTACACAAATGTCCTATATATTCACTTAAACAAATGTACCTAACAGGACTTAAACCACGTCCTCCCCAAAAAACAAGCCACCCTGGTGGACTGTAAGTATACATACGTTATATAACAAAAGCAAGAAACTGATATCTAAGAACAGGAGGGAACTTATTCAACAGAGGAAGAATACCCTCACAACTTGAACAATCAAATCAGATTTATTGTAAAGTTCTCTGAGGCTACCTATGAGACTAAATTGACATCCCTTGGGAAAGACAACCATAAAGCATTCTTTAGCTATGTCCAAAACCTGAAAGGAAATGCCCAGCTGTGTGCCAAACTTATAGAGGGTGGTACCAGTCACACTGAACCTGAGAAAATTGCCAACCTGTTAGCTGACAGATTTGGCAATAACTTCAGCCCCCTGTCCCCAACAGCCATACCCAAAAGCATTCCTGACATCATTCCTGTAATGAGTATCTCCAAAGAACAGGTCATACAAGTGCTGTCCAAGGCCAAAACATGGCCTCTATGGGACCAAATAACATCCCAGTTGCATGCTAAATGTAAAACAAGACCTAGCAGAACCACTTGGCACTTTCTCTAACCATAGCCTGAGCACTGGCTTTATTCCAGCAGAGTGGAGAACAGCAATAATAATCCCCTTGTGTAAAGGGGGTCCATCAACCGACCCAGGAAACTATCAAACCAGAAGCCTAACCAGGCTTATCTGCAAGCCCATAGAAAGAATCATTATGGACCTTATCAACAAGGACACAGGTGACCTTCAAATTTTTGACCTGACCCAGTTTAGTTTCATCAAGGGTAGATTTTGCTTATTAAACCTTGTGGACTTCTTGAGAATGTCAAAAAAGCCCTGGATGAGGGCAAAGCAGTTCATACTGCCTATCTTGATTTAGCCATGGTTTTTGACACAACCCCCCACTCAGGGATAATTGAAAAACTCTCCCAGCTGGGGATTAACCCGTACGTCACTGGGTGGGTAGCCAACTGGCTCACTGACAGAATGCACACTGTCAAAGCTGGGGAGTCCACCTCCACCAGTAGACCAGTTACCAGTGGGGTACCATAAGTATCTGTACTGGGCCCTATATTGTTTGGAATCTATTTTTCTGAGGTCCAGGTGAAAGTAGATGTCCTGTGGCTTACCAGGTCTGCAGATGACTGCAAACTGGGAGCAGTCATTGAGTCTGCTGACAATGTAAACATATTACAGAAGGGGCTGACGCAAACAAATGATTAGTGCCAAAGTCATGGACTAAAACTAAAAACAAAACAAAAAAAGATGCCTCATTATTCCCTTTGGGAAAGAAGTAACCCTTGTTAATTATGATATAGATAGAACCCCTCTAAGCTCAAGCCCAGTGGTGTGAGACTTGGGAACACAGGTTTATAGCAATCTAAACTTTGATCGCCATGTGACCATCGTGGTAAAGAAAGCCTTCTACATTGCACATCTCATAAATAAGGGCATCACATCCAAGACTAACAAGGTTATAAGGCTGCTGTAGTCAACCCTTATCAGACAACTAATTGAGTACAATGCTGCTTTCTGTATGTATCTCATCAGACACCTGCAACAACTAGAGAGATCACTGAGGTTTCTAACCAAGAGAATCTCTGGCCTTGAAAATGTGACTTGCATGAAAAGACTGAAAGCCATGTCACTGTACTTTGTATCACACAAGCTGCTGAGAGGTGATCTGTGCCTGGCCTACAGAGCGGTCTTGTGACTCTGCCCTAATAAAATGCTGCGCATGCGCAAATCAAATGGGACAAGAGTCACTCACTTCAGAGTTCTGAACCTAGCCTGTGACATTAAGAAAACATGTTGCAGAGGCAAATGTATTTCCCAGAGATTGCCTCTCCTCTGGAATAAGCTCCCACTTCACATGAAGCAGAGCTCCTCAGTGACCCTATTTAAGAGCAACCTTGACAATTGGATTGTGACTGTAAATTCACCCTGGGGCTGGCACCTATGTCCTTCATGGACAGGAGTAGTCAGTGCCGATCATAGAATCACTTTGCTAACAATGACCATCTAACTGTGGTCAATTAGGGTACACAGGTTTTTTTACATGGCTAGGCTTGGAAAGACCCTAGGGCCATTAGCCTAGTAACCTCCTATGAATCTATGGACCTATGTTTAAAACATGGTCTAAGAAGAGAGTTTTTTGAAATTATTAATGCTGAAGAAGTCAAAGAAATAGTGAGAGCATGTCTGAACATGTACCATAACTATGAAGCTTGTTAGCATAGTAGTAGTTTAAAGAGGAACTGACCGAATTATTAAGAGACAGGCTGGTGTGTGGTATATATGATGAGAATATATGTGAAACATAAATAGTAGAATCAAATTTAGCATTAGGTAAAGCATTATAAAATCCAGCATCCATAGAAATGATTGCAAGGGATTCCATAAAATGTACAACGACAGTTGGCCGGCTGCACTTTTAACAGCTACTAAACCTAATAACACAGAACGCCATGTTTTGTCACAGTAATGGTTTGCATTATGTTGATGACTGCTGGTTCAAAGAAAAGCTTTATGCAGGGAGCTGCATGAAGGGTTTATTGGCAGGGTACAGAAATGTCAAAATATCAGATGTGTATCGTATTGATGACTGCTGCGGTACCCTTAGCTATATGGGTTATATCCTGCCAAGTATATAACAGCTGGCTAGCTTCCAAACATTCAGGGCACCTTCCACGTGCCCAAGCTGTCAAGCAGCTTGAGCTGAGCTGACTAAAAGACAGGTGTGGGCATGACGTCATTCAGAGCTTTCGTGCCAACAGAGAGAGGGAGGCTGATCCCTGAAAGGACAATGCTAGGAAGAACAAAAAATACACAACCAAACCCTGGCATACATAACATATTGAAATACAGGGGGGAGGGAGCAGCTACTGCAGTTGTGATCATTAGAACATCTACTTTATGGTAAGTTTACTTACACAGTTGTAGTAATTTCATCATATTGATCACTGCTGCAGTAGCATTAGCTATATGGTGGCCTAGCCAAACTTAATAGATTTGTGAGGTGCAAGGAGAAGGGTCCAGGAATCCCTGGAGAATGGTGCTAGCAAAGCTTGATGTGGACCTAGAGGAGGAATTAAGCTTATAGTGCTTTGTAAAAGTATGCACAGAGGATCAAGTTGCTACGTTTATAATGCTTCTAAATCCAACCTGTCAAAATAGCCATAGATGAATCCAGTGCCCTGGTAGAGGGGGCCTTGACCCTACCTGGAATAGTTTTGTTGTGGTGAGTATAACAAAAGGTAAACGCCTTAGATAAACATTCAGAAATAGTTTGTTTTGACACATGTTGTCCCTTCTTCTAACCTTCACAAGAAATGAACAATTGATCCGAAGATCTGAAAGATTTAGTTCTGTCAAGATAGTACCCAAATTGTCTGTGGACATCCAAGGTATGGAATATCCTTTCACCCTCATTTTGTGATTCAGGAAAGAAAACTGAGAGATGGGCAGTTTAGCTTAAAATAAACTTGGATGCAACTTTAGGCATAAAAGAAGGACTGGCTCTCAAAGAAACCCTGTCCTTGTGGAAAATGAGGTAGGGATGACACACCATAAGAGCTTGCAACTGATATGCTCTTCTTGCAGAGGTCAGAGCAGTCAGTGAAACTGTTTTTCATGTTAAGAAATCTCAAGTCAGACAAATTAGCTGGTTCAAATGGAGCAAGTTTTAGCTTCTCTAACACAAAGTTAAGATCCCAAGGAGGAGCTACCATTTTTCTTGGAGGCCTCTTATGCAAAACTCCTTTTAAAAACATTTTCACATGAGACTGCATTGAAAGAGGAGGATCCATGGGCAGAGATGCTGAACTGGCCAATAAATGAACCTTGACAGAGGAGTAAGAAAGGCCATAGAATAATAACTCACACAAATATAGTAAAACCAGAGAGCAAGCAGCTGTCAGTGGATTCTGATTATGCTGTTGGCAACGACTTTAAAACCTTCTTCATTTGCTAATATATGATTTTGTAGTAGCAGATGTTCTTGCCTCCATTAGTACCTGCTGTACATCCTCAGTAAAGACGTGCCTAAAAGGAATTAAGATCCTATCATCCTGGCAGGCAACTGAAGTTGATTGGTGTCAGGTTGTATCAAATACCCTTGCAGTTCTGTAAGTAGATCCAGTCTGCAAGGAAACGTAGTAATTGCTCCGAGCCATTTCCAGAAAGAAATCATGACAACGATTTTGGGCGATTCCTTCTGAAGCTTCAGAAGTACCCTGGATATTAGTGGAAGGGGTGGAAAAGTTGCAGGAACATTCATGTCCAAAGAAAAGAAGAAGAAGAAGAGACATCTGCCTTCCAGGCCTTCTTGAATGGAATCCTGGGTTTTAGCCAGATTGTTCAAAGAGGAGACAAAGAGGTCTATTTATGGAATGTGTTGGGAACCCTAAAGGCATCCTTCTAGCAAATTCTTCAATCAGTATTTGCACAGAAAATATATTAAATGTTTCTGACATCAGTGCATATAATTACTAGTGATAGTAATCCAAAACTGAAAAAAAAAACATATTGAAAATAAGGCTAGATCTTGTAGAAACCTGACAGACAAACCTGTATGATTGGAGGAAGAGGTAACTTACTCCATATCTACAGATTAATGATTGACCATACTACCCACCAAAAATGGAAAGGCTGCCACTGCACCCACCACAGATGAAATGATAATTAGACTACCCACCACAAATGGAAAGGCTGCCACTGCACCCACCACAGATGGAATGATAACCCCACTGCCAACAGCAGATACAAGTATGACTTTCACCTCTGCCATAATCAGAATGATTACCAGAATACATCCTACAGACCTGTGGAAAGGACAGATCACAGATAGGTTGGTGACCAGCATGCCTGTGCAGAGGTAAGCAGCTGGCATTCGCAATGCTGGATGAATAAAGGGGGCCATCAATCTATAATGAGAAAAAATGAGTGGTGGTTTATTATTAGTGTCTGTCTGTGGTAGAATATTCAGACAGCAGAACTGCAGAGCTCTGACTTAGGAATTTTAGACAGACAGTGGCCTTACAAACTAGACGTAGGCCATTAGATCAATTCAGTGAATTACCCTAGGCATGTGAGGCTGGCAAGACCCTGGCTGAGATTTATGGATGCTAAAGTGAGCAAATTACATGTCCCCCTACTAAGCTTCTTAAATAAAAACGCTATTAGAGGTACATGGACTTAAATGTGCAGTGATACTCTTTCTGTTTCATGGTGATGCAGTGAAGTGTTGTAGGCGAGCACCAAATAAGGCACTTCTTCATTTTTGTATATATTTCCAATGCAAGTATATTTTCACACATTGCTTCATAATTATTATAATGCTGTTTATATGCATATTATTGATTATACAAGTCACAATCTAGACCTAATGATGTTATATGTGCAGTTTGTGCATAAATGTATATTATCCAAAATCTGCTGCAAATTACATTTTATTTTATTTGAGAATGATTTCTTTATACAGTATATATGTAGTGCATGGAATGTGCTGATTTGATTTCTCTCTTATGAACCTCTCTGATGACAGAGGTGCATAGCTTACAGCATTGTTATCAAGTCTGTGCTAATAACCAACTTACTATGAGTTTTAGACACGAATCTCAAGAAATTCACAGTGCGAGTGGAGCAAAGCCAAGCTCGAGAGGTGAATCTTAACTGCCATGTTGCGAATGCATATTAAGTAGTAATAATTGGAGAGATACAATCATAATTCTTTGTTGTATATGGAGCTTTGCCTGTCCCAAGTACTAGTAGTTACGGAATAAAATAAGTTGAGTGGAAAGTGTTTTTCAGTGTCCAAAGCTTTAATACTCTTAGCGCAACTGCACATTGGGCAAAAGCAAAGCATCTCATAAGTGAATAGCTTTAAAAGCTGCCAGCTGCTTCACTCTGGGTTAAATTTGTGTGTAACAGAGAAGTGCATAATAGTAACAGAAGGTGCATAATAGTTTTTAAGGCTGTGAAAATGCTATGGATACAGTTCTGTGGTTATTAAAAGTCTTTTGTCTGGATGTGCAGCATAACTGTGGTGTTCCATACACGTTTCATAGTTGTTAAATGTTCTACTGTTGCAATAAAACATACACTGTATCCACTATGGAATAGCTCAAAGAACTGATAGTAGTCTTTAAAAGCTGTAAAACACTTCATTCTGCCACATAAGTCAAATTGAAGTGTTTAACAACTTTTAAAGTTGTCAGTCTATCAGAGGTACACACAGCCTTTAGCTGCTGTTTGTATAGCAGCACTACGTCTTTATGGTTTTCAAAGCTGTAAAAATTTTGTTTTCCTACACTTTTTCTCTATAACTAGTAGTTTTTCAGAACATCTGATGCTTCATGTACCTGAAAATGACTATGCCTTTTCTAGAATCATAATTATTTATTTTGTTGTCTTGCCATGATGTCAAGATTCACCTCTCAAGCTTTGCTTTGCTCCACTTTTCAGATAAGGCTCTCGAAATCCATCTCACAAACACATAACAAGATGGATATAATTAGAACACACACACACACACACACACACACACACACACACACACACACACACCTGAGTATAAATAGAGTATGTGTAAGTTAAGTAATACCTATCATTTTAAGATGGGTCTTCTGCCTAGTAACTGTTCTTTAGCGTAAGAGTAGATTTGCTGTATATAAAAACATGCCAACTTTACAGTTGCACAGCATCAGAGAAAGGAACAATTACCTAGCAAGGCTGAAACACAGCTTGTGCGACAGAGATATGCTTCCACAGATACTAAATGTGAAAAGCTATTCCAGGAGCTGAAGTTCAGGAGTTTTTCTTCCTTCACTTTTCTGTTAGTTGATTCGATTTCAGTGACTTGTAGAAATTCCATGTTTTATTACTTGGGTTGATAATCTGGTTTTATATCATTTTAGACTTTAGAATAATGCTGCTCTTATTTCCGTCCTCTTATAATGTGCAGTTTCTCTGGACCTGATTTTATTTTTATACTGGGATTTGATATCCCTCCCCATTTATTGTTCTCTCATACTGCTTCTCTCACTACAAACAAAGGCTGTGCAGCAAACTCTTAGTCCATGGCTAATATTTGTGGCATCATCCTCTGGAACCCCATCTGCTACATGCACACTCAGAGCACAACATGCAATGATGCCAACAAAAGCATCCTGTGGGTGCTCTATTGTGGATACCTGAATGTTTGCCCATTACTGCATGCCTCCCTGCAATAAGCTTTCTGGCCTCTTAGGCCAAATCTATGGTCACACAGAGAAGGAGTAGTCAATGATTGCTTGCATTCTGCTCCCAAAATGTCCCACTACCCAGATCTTTAACTGAACTCCAGTTGCTGTTTTTCTCAGGTTGAGGTGCTGCCATCGCATAGACTTTAACATGACAAAGGCTTTATTGAGTTCATCGGATATTTCATTCTATAATTACTTAGCAAATTAGTAGTTTTAATGACGTTTTCACTCTTCCTTCTCTCTTCACCGTTACTTGTTGTCAGTCCTTCTTTGTACCATCTGCCAAGATAGCTGTCACAGTTCCCACATAACTATCATTCACCTGAAAGGAGGCCTGTTGCATATTGATGAGGGTAGAGATGCTCGTAGGCACAGAAGGAGAATTCCCATCTGCAGTGCTTGTGATACATGTAGAGTAGTGATCTGGATGCCATAAGATCATTGAAGGAGAAACCAGCAGATCTGGCTGGCTCTGTTTTCCACAGCTGGAGATTATTGGGTTGTTTCCTGCCTGTCTATGCTTTGTGATGTTGGCTGGTGACTAGCTAAGGAGGAAAAAGTGTGAGTGGTGCAAGCACATCATCATCAGTAACAGTACTGGTGTGTGACACAGTATGGTGCACATGTCAGTAACAGTACTGTGTGGCCACAGTATGGTGCACATGTCAGTAACAGTACTGTGTGTGCCACAGTATGGTGCACATGTCAGTAACAGTACTGCACATGCCAAAGTATGGTACACATGTCAATAACAGAACTGTGTGTGCCACAGTATGGTGCACATGTCAGTAACAGTACTGTGTGTCCCTCATTATGGTGCGCATGTCAATAACAGTACTGTGCGTGCTACAGTATGGTGCACATGTCAGTAACAGTACTGTACATGCCACAATATGGTGCACATCAACAACAGTACAGTGCATTCCACAGTATGGTGCACATGTCAGTAACAGTGCTGTGCATGCCAAAGTATGGTACACATGTCAGTAACAGTACTGTGTGTGCCACAGTATGGTGCACATGTCAGTAACAGTACTGCACATGCCACAGTATGGTGCACATGTCAGTAACAGTACTGTACATGCCACAATATGGTGCACATCAACAACAGTACAGTGCATTCCACAGTATGGTGCACATGTCAGCAACAGTGCTGTGCATGCCAAAGTATGGTGCACATGTCAGTAACAGTACTGTGTGTGCCACAGTATGGTGCACATGTCAGTAACAGTACTGCACATGCCACAGTATGGTGCACATGTCAGTAACAGTACTGTGCATGCCACAGAATGATGCACATGTCAGTAATAGTACTGTGTGTGCTACAGTATGGTGCACATGTTAGTAACAGTACTGTGGTGCCAAACTATGGTGCACATGTCATTAACAGTACTGTGCATGTCACACTATGGTGCACATGTCAGTAACAGTGCTGTGCATGCCAAAGTATGGTACACATGTCAATAACAGAACTGTGTGTGCCACAGTATGGTGCACATGTCAGTAACAGTACTGTGTGTCCCTCATTATGGTGCGCATGTCAATAACAGTACTGTGCGTGCTACAGTATGGTGCACATGTCAGTAACAGTACTGTACATGCCACAATATGGTGCACATCAACAACAGTACAGTGCATTCCACAGTATGGTGCACATGTCAGTAACAGTGCTGTGCATGCCAAAGTATGGTACACATGTCAATAACAGAACTGTGTGTGCTGCAGTATGGTGCACATGTCAGTAACAGTACTGTGTGTCCCTCATTATGGTGCACATGTCAATATCATTACTGTGCATGCCACAGTATGGTGCACATGTCCGTAACAGTACTGTGCATGCCACAATATGGTGCACATCAACAACAGTACTGTGCATTCCACAGTATGGTGCACATGTCAGTAACAGTACTGTGCATGCCAAATTATTGTGCACATGTCAACATGCCACAGTACGATACACAGTATGATGCACATACCAATAACAGTACTGTGAACGCCACAGTGTGGTGTACATGTGAATAACAGTACTGTGCATACCACAGTATGGTGCATGTCAGTAACAGTACTGTGTGTGCCACAGTATGGTGCATATGTCTATAACATATGTGTGTACCACAGTATGGTGTACATTCAGTCTTACATGCACAGGAATTGATGTAATGTCACTGCATTCTCTGCATTGGGGCGAAGGTTAACACTAGGCCATCTGGAAATAAGTCTCTGCTACCTTCCTATTTTCAGGATACT
Organism: Protopterus annectens; assembly: GCF_019279795.1. Lineage (NCBI taxonomy): Eukaryota > Metazoa > Chordata > Ceratodontiformes > Protopteridae > Protopterus > Protopterus annectens. The sequence goes on from NC_056729.1 coordinate 1,884,616,506, forward strand.
ACTACTTCTGGATGTACCTCTCTAGAAATACCTTGTTGTGTAGCGTGGAAATGGGATCTGGGATATGACAGATGTTGCAGGAGAGTACACAAATAACTTATTAGAAAAAATATAGACCAGAGGGAGTCATAGATTTTTTTGCAACCTTCTTGCCCATCATCTAAGCATTGCATGGGGTTGATTTCATATGTGGGCTTAACTGTTATTCCTGTAAGCAATACATAGCACAAGTCCCCTAGTTCTGCCATCCACTTAAGGATACTATCACAAGAGTGGCATCTGTAGTCGTTGCTGATCACTTTCTGCCCAAGATTACCCCTTGGTCTCCACCAAGGGAAGCTCATGTAGTTAAGGGTGATTTCATCCAGTGTCCACTCTTCCCATAGAAGGACAGCAATGTCTCCATCTGCTCAACCATCTCAAAGTGACTCCAGTACCTGAAAAGATACTTGGATTGCTGACAGTACAGAAATCACTTTGCTTCTTCACCATGAATTCTGAATTAGTGCTTCTGCTTCACCCGTCCCCAGAATAAAAATAGAAATAGTACAGCACAAACCCATAGTGGACCCATTAGGGGTACATTTGTTTATGTTATGTGTGCAGTGCCTTATCTTCATTTTTTTCATCCAGGACTTAAACTGAAATGCCAGAATTACAAAACAAAGGAAAGTTATGGATTTGTATGACTTTCCCAGAAAACAACTTTCAAAGCCTTAAAATGTCTAGAACAAAATTAGAGGGAAAAAGTAACATCAGTGGATTGCATCTGCAAAGGTAGGTAATGATCTGCAGAAGGTGGCAGTGATTAAGCTGCACAGAGGCAATAAGGTTAGCCTGTACAGGGTATGGCAGTAACCCACATCTGCAAGAGATAGCAGTGGGTAATATCCATGGGACATGGCAGTGGGTAATGCTTGCAATGGATGACACTGCTTATCACCCGGAGGGATAACAGTGAAAAATATTTGCAAGATATGACAAGATACAACAGTGGGTAACATCTGCAGAGATGAAGTGGCAACGCATCTGTAAGATACAGCATTGGATAATATCTGCAGGGCAGTATAGTGGGTAACGTGTCCGCAAGAGGTGGCAGCAGCTCTTATTAGCAAGGGGCAGGAAGGATTAGCATCTGTAGAAGTGCATGCTGTCTCCTTGAGATGGCAGTGGATGACATCTGAAGAGTGTGGCATTGTGTAACATCAGCAGACTGTGGCAGTGGGCAACATATGCAAAGAATGGAAAAAAAAAAACTATAATTTGCTAAGATGACAGTACATAATCTGTGCATGAAATACCAGGGGGTAAAATCTTCAAGGGATGGCAGTGAGTAACATCTGTATGGCATGGCAGTGGCTAACATCTACAGAGGATGGTGGTGGATACAATTAGGAGATGTCATTGCCATTTGCTGTGGAAAACAAGGTGTCAGCATCTGCAAGATATTATGTTAATTATCTTCTGCAGGGGAAGACTGAGTAAAATCTGAAGGGAATGATGGAAGGTCACAGCTTTAGGGAATGACAGAGAGTGGCGTCTGCAGGAAATAATATATAACATCTGCAGGGGATGATGGAGGGTCACAGCTTTAGGGAATGACAGAGAGTAGTGTCTGCAGGAAATAATATGTAACATCTACAGAAGATGTTGCCACTGTCTTAAAAAAGGAAAGAGTAGAAGGCATAAAACATGGCCTCATGATAAAAGGGCCACTGCCTGGCCCTGTATCATACCCTTCTGATATAGGGCCAGGTAGAGGATTATATGCAGCTGTACTGACCTAGAAAATCATAATTTCTGTGGCCATTAAATGTAAGTCTTAAAATGCCATCCAAAAGACAGAAGAAAAAAAATTGTTGTAGCCTAGCATACACATGAGTACCTGTGACATCGGCAGTTTTAGCATTTTTATTAAGTCTAACTGGGATTAATAGCACTTTAAATGTGAATGGATTAAATAGGTAGCTAATACAGAACATAAACTGTATTCAGGTGACAGGGCCAGAAACAATGCCAATCAGTACTAAACTGCACTGAGATGCCTCAAGGGTGAATGTTTCTGCATGAGTATATTATGTTCTTTATGTGTGTGTGTGTGTGTGTGTGTGTGTGTGTGTGTGTGTGTGTGTGTGTGTGTGTGTGTGTCAGAGGGGTTGCTGTGTGTCTTCTGTAGATAGGTCAGTCACTGATAAAGAGGGGAATATAATCTGCAGAATGTAATGACAGATGATAATGAAAAAAGGCAGCTTTTCTGACACCATTTAGATTCTATCCGTTGCTTATAACTGTTTCCTCCTTGCTACCTTTGCCACTGTAAATCTTGTATGCTTAATTACAAAAGTAGAAAAATGTTAAATGTCTATATTTGTTTGACACAGAATATTGTTCTTAACATGCCTAGATAAACTGGGTTGACAAGATTTGGGAAGATTTTTTGGGACATACAATTGTTGAGATGTGTCCTGAATAATCAGAGCAGCTTGTCAGTCACCACATAAGAAGTTGCTGATGGAAAAAGTGACATGCACCTTTCGGGTCCCCCCAAGTTTTGCAGTTAGTCCTGTGGAACTGCCTTTTCTTCTTTCTGCATGCTGTACCACATCTGTGTATGCCTGTTGACCTGTCCTGTACTCCTCCAGTTTCTGTGGCAATTCAGTCCAGAACCCTGCCATAATTTCTCTTAAATTGCTTTATTTAATCAGTCTTAAATTATCTCCACTCAATATCTACCAATAACCCTTTTGTCTACAGTGTGCATTTTTAAACAGAGCTTCCCAAATGCCTGTCAGTCAGATGTATCAAATGTCCCTAGTTTGGGGAATATTCCTATTTGTAGGCCTGCTTTCCCCCTGCATAGGGTGTTGCTATGCAGGGAGGTATGTCCCTATTTTCAGGCTTGATTTACCCCCTCACACAATTTTCTGAATCCTGCATCATCACATGTGATTTTTTGAAGCTGTCTAGATCACGTAAAACCACACTACATTACCAGCATACTAGTAGTAAAAATAATTTAAAGAAAGAGAACACACACCTTACATCCCCATTTTTTTTCAAAAGCAAAAATAAATGACCTTGTGTGGTAGAATTTGCAATAAAGATCATTAACATCTGACGATTTTGCACAGTCTCACTGATAATGTGCTTGTATTTTTCCATTATTTTTGTCACTCTGGTTTTCATACATATTTCTGAGTAGTATTCCACATTCCTACTGGAAGTGGGAAGAGTTATGTGCTATTTAGTATTCAAATGTTATGCAAATTAGATGTCCAGATTTTTTAGCTGGATGTTCCTACTTTTCAAGGGACTTTGTTCCTATTTTCAATGTCTGCAGGTTTAGAGGTATGGCCTCAGGGGAGTGTGCATATTTTTTTTTATTTGTTAATCACTTAAACTCCCAGACACCAGTGCTGGTATAGACCAGTGAATTGATAAAACAGGTCAGATCACACAATAGTCAAGAGGAAATTGAAGACTAAATGGTAAAACTCCTAACAGCACATGGTTGTAATTCTCTTTGCTCTACTGACAAAGGTATATCTCTTCCTTTATGTACTAGGTGTGTTCATTCATAGCACTTTTGAGTCTTCCTATGGACTTTATGCTATCCATTCCTCTTACAGGTACTGTAAATCTGTATGCATGCCTCACTGGTAATGCAGCACAGTCTTATAGTCTCTTTATCTCTGTCTCAGCCTCTGTGGTTAATGACACAAGGAAGAACCAAGAAACACAGAAGGACAAAAACAGGGAATGTACAAGTTAAAATAG
>NC_056729.1:1884625282-1884700282 GCF_019279795.1 Protopterus annectens
GGCAACAGATCAAGTGAGACGTTTTGATGTGTGTGTGTGTGTGTGTGTGTGTGTGTGTGTGTGTGTGTGTGTGTGTGTGTGTGTGTGTGTGTGTGTGTGTGTGTCTGTGTGTCTGTGTGTAGGTGTAGGGTTTTCACTTTTCCTGTTTTACACTGGGGCAGTTTCTATGTGAAACATTGCAAATGTTCTGAGATGTTAGGACAAAAATAATTCCTACAGTTCTTCTAATAGTTGCAGAATACATTTTTTTTGCATCTGAAATAAGTAAATATGATAAGGAAAAAGAGAGACAACTGAAACTCTGTAAAAGTGAACTTTTACACTGGCAACAAAGTAAACTCCAGTCCTTTTCAATGGTTTCAGGGATGGTTTGCCCTGCAAAATTGCTCATTTCCATAAAATGTGCTCCAATCTGGGCATCTGAAAAAGTGGCTATCCTATTTATGGTATCCTGAAATAAGATTTGCGGAGGTGGGAGAGTGCAGGTGTTCATATGAATAGTATATAAATTGCATTAAACTGAACCTGAAATTAATGTATGTCTTTATCTATTCTTCTGTTTTTACTTCTACATCCATTTTATATAACTGGGGGTACATCTGATAAAATAATCTTCCCATTTTTCCAAAGCTTGAAGTTGCTCGCCTTTGCTCTTGCAGATCTTTTTTCTGAGTGAAACCACACTCTGACTTTTTTGATTCTCTGAATACTTAAATCTCGGTTTTGCTGTTATTCTGTTTCTCTGAGATGTGCATGTTAAAGTCATTCACTTTGTCTTTATGTGATTCCTAATAAAGACTGGATAGTTTTGATCACCTGACAACTGTTAACTTGCATATTGCCTTGTGGAAACTGTCCTATAGTTCTACATGTTAGTTTTATGTGTTAGTATTTTTAACAGCTCCTAACTTCCTGGCTAGATCCCCTTGTATCTTTGCTCACTATATATGATGTTTCTAAGGCATCCACTTTTAGTTTCATAAACCATTATAGGATCATACATGTTTACTAGGCTAATGACCATAGAGGCGTTTTTAAGTCTATCTATGCATCTCAAATGTATCTGACAAGTTTATGAACCTTAAGATTATTCTAAGGGGTTATATGTAGGCTAAAGCTTGCTTGGGTAGTCAACTACTTACAGGGTACCTCTGTCCATTAAGGACGTAAGTTCCAGGCCAGTGGTGAATTTCTGATTCCCCATCCACTTTTCTTAGTTACACTTGAATTGGGTTATGGAAGAACTCTGCTTCACATGGATGGGAAACCTGTTCCCTGGAAGGGGTAGTCTCTGAGATACATAGCTTTCTCTCCAACCTGGCCTATTCATGTCCCAAGCAAGGTTTAATCCCAAGATCGGATAATTCTGATGCTATTTGTTTTGCTGATATGCAGAAGGATATCAGAGCAGGATCCAAGGATGCCTTGTATGTCAGACATAGATCACCCCTTAGCAAACTGCAGAAGACTGAGCACAGGGATAGGTTTGAAGCAATCTGCATAAGACATGCTGTTTACACCCTGAATGATAGGCTGACACTTTGCTCACTCATTTTTTTAAGAGCATTTTTCTGTCACTTTAGTTATGACCCCACATCGGCCTTTCATTCATTTTTTGTCTTGATCTTAAGGAATTACCAATATTACAAGAGAATTTTCTTTAAATTTTTTTCTACAGTCTGGGAACATGAAGCATACTGTTAAATGATGGTTAGAAGCTCTTGTATTTAATGTTCCTCGTTTTAATGCAAAAAAATATTTGAATGTTTAATCACAAATTAATCCCAAACTATTTCCTCATCCACCTACATATTCTAATGCTGCCAGACTCTATCACTGTTGTTTATTCCAGTTAGCATACAGTTTGAATCAAGCAGTTCTGGAAACATCTTCCCTCGTGAATAAAATTATTAAATCTGTAGCCGATGTGTTCTATACTTGTTTGTCTTACTTAATTTAAGAGGTGTCCCTGTGGTTGCACATAACACAACCCTACTGTACTGTATAATGATAGTTTGGTTACTGGAAGAGTTATAAAACTGTTTAAATAGGCTGTTAATAAATAAATAAATAGGCTCTTAAATGTGAAAAGCTTTGTATCTCCCATGCTGAGCAGTGATAAGCATCTGGGCTGTAATTGGTTGCATAAATAATGTATCTTAAACAAATAAGCCTTAGTGAGCATGCTGCATTTCACAACCTAATGGTATCGTTAAGCTATCATAAAGACATTTCTGGATCTGAGCAGATTCACTTAAAAATGCTTTTAATATTCTAACATTAAAACTTAATTTAATTTAATTAAAACTGATAGCTTATTTGTTATGCTTGGTAGAATGTGAGTCACAATGGTCAGAATTTGTCATTTTGAGCATTTATTGATGTTCTTCGTGTTTCACTGTTGCAGTCATTACATTTGGGTTATCTGCTTGCAGTATCCCTCAGTCAGCCTGATTATCAAAGTCTTGGGTCCTGAGTAGGTTGCTGTCTCATCTTCTGTGACGTCAGGTAGTCAGGGGTATAAAGCACGCAGCCTATGCCATTACATCAGTCTTTCTTGCTGTGCAGTGCCTGAAGCAGAAGCAGTTTGCAAGTGCCGGTCGGCCGACTCCTGAAATTTTCGTTTTCGAGTTTCAGAACCAAAGTCTTCAACTAAAGCTAAGTACCGCATTGGGGAAACTTTTTCTTGCTCTAAACCGATGTCAGTAAAAGTCAGTAATTGCATTTCTTGTGGAAAGCAAATACCTCATAAAGATTTCCATTCGTACTGTATTCCTTGCCTAGGCCCTGACCACGATGTACCTCGCACTCGGTTTTGTGCCTTATTTAAACCATGAACTATTCATCGTCAGTACATTTTTGCTTGTAAATATTTTGGTGCTCAGTTCAGTTATCCAGCTATGTCTTCGGTAAGCCACCCAACTACCGACATTCCAAAAAAATGCAAAGATAAAGACAGAGACAGTTTGGCTAGGTCCAAAGCTGCTGACAACGCTTCTCCTAAGCTAGTCGCCAGTTCGCTGGTACTCAGTGAGGTGCTTTTGCAGCCCCTGATACCTGCTAGTTCGCCTTTGCAGGCCTCTACTGAGACCCATTCGGAGTCTGGTATGCCGTGAGATGCTTCAATTGTGGAACCTACGGATGTCTCTACCTTGGATGGGTCCAGAGCCGCTGTGCAGGCACCAGCTTCTGAGGGTGTATTCAGGCCTACTGACTTGCATATTAAATCCATGCCATCTTCTTCTTCTAGGCCTAAAATTCAAACCATGCCTAGGAAACCGATGCCCAGACCACATGGTCAGGCCTCTATGCCTAAAAAACAAATGATAAGAATGGCTGAAGACCTTATTACTTTAATCAGGGGAAGCCAACCTTCCCCCTCTAAGAGACCTAGGACTGAATTTGCTTATGATACTTCTGAACAGGATTCTGAAATTTCTGTCTCCTCTGATGACCAGGATTTACCCTTATCTACCTATGAGCATTCTGATGCAGAGGACTCTATTCCCTCTGCTTCTCCCCCAGAGGATTTTTCTTTTGGTGAAACCTTGCATACTCTTAGGGAGCATTTTCACTGGGAAAGCATGGATTACTCTGATTCTAAAAAGAGGCTTGGAGATTTCTTACTTCTGCCCCAACACAGGCCTTTAGCTGTCCCACCTGCGCTGGACATTGTTGATTATGCCTTTTTGGAATCTATCATGGCCCCTGACTCTCTACCTCCTGCTCCCAGAAAACCTGATATATATTACAGGGTTCCTGATTCTCACAAGTTCCTTTTTACAAATCCTATTGCGGATCCTGAGACCATTTCACAGGGACCCAAGGGCATTAAGGCTACTACTGCCAAAAATCCTACCCTCTCTGATAGAGATTCCAGGGCCCTGGATAGATGGGGTAAGAAGGTATACACCTCTGCAACCTAGGCCATCAGGGCCTTAAATTGCCAGTTTCATATGTTAAAGTATCAGCAGCATATTATTGGATTGCTTAAACAGAAAATGATGTTGATTCCTGATTGTGTTGAAAATAAGGATTTACAGAATTTAATGCATTCTGCTGAACAGGTTGGAAAACATACTTTGCAATGTGGTTTTGATTCACTAGAGGCATCTTGCAGGACTGCTGTCACCGGGTCTGTACTTATAAGTCATGCTTGGCTTAAGGAGCAATCTTTGCCAGATCATGTTAAAACTAAATTGCTGGATGCTCCCTTAAATCAGGACTGCCTGTTTGGCACCAAAGCAGAAGTTCTTAAAAAAATGGAGTAAAAAGCTAAATCTATGCAATCTGTTAAAGATTTCTTACAAGTGCAGCCTCCTAGATTTAGTAGGCATTGTCCCTAAAAAAATTGGTCCTTTCCTGCCTCTTCCAGGCCTTCTCAGTTCAAACCCAGAACCAGCAGAACATCCATTCTTCAGTCACAGGGTATGCACAGGTCTAAGCAGGGGGGGCTCCCACTTCCAAATCAGGGAGTAGTAAGACTCTCCCCTATGGTAAACTGTCTCAATGACTTAACTTTGAAACTTGCAAGAACTTCTCAACTGACTGCCCCTGTAGGGGAAAAGATTGCTCTGCAAGCAAAAAAATTGGGAATTCATTACCCAGGACAAGTGGGTTTTAAACATAGTTTCCCAAGGATACAGATTTCAATTCCACACATTACCAACCCCAAACGGTTGGCCAGATCTACCCCCAAATCAGTGGGTAGAGGCTCAAAAGCAAGTACTCTCTCTCTTAAGATTAAAGGCTATTCAGACTGTAACAGAAGAGGAAAAGGGACAAGGTTTCTACTCAAGACTTTTCCTGGTACCCAGAAAAGACAGCTCATGGTGTCCTATCCTAGACCTGTCTATCCTAAACACCTTTTTGGTGATTCCAAAATTCAAGATGCTAACTCTTCACCAGTTGCTTCCCATGATAGGCAAGGATGCCTGTTTGGCAACACTGGATTTAAAGGAAGCCTACCTGCACATCCCAATCAGGGAATCTTGCAGAAAATACCTATGCTTCAAAGCAGGCTGCATGCACTATCAGTTCTCTGCACTGCCCTTTGGCTTATCTACTGCACCCAGGATATTCACAAAGTGCCTAGCTCCAGTCATTGCATTTTGCAGGCAAAGAAATATTCAAATATACCCATAACTGGATGATTGTCTAATTCAGGCAGAAAGCCAGGACATACGTCTGCATCATCTGGCATTTGTACAAAAGGTGTTAACTTGTCTGGGGTACACCATAAACGAAAAGAAATCACAGCTGGTGCCCTGTCAACAAATTATATTCCAGGGAGCAAGATGGAACACAGCTTCCCAGATGGCTTTCCTCATGCCAGAGAACAAATTCATTTGACAACTTACTTCAAACTAATGGCCACAAAAACCCTGCTATCTGCAAGACAAATACTGCAAACCTTGGGGTTCATGGCCTCGTGCATTCTACTAATTCCATATGCAAGACTGCATATGAGGAAACTACAATGGTATCTCAAAAGCCTATGGTGTCAACATTCATAGGATCTAGAAGCAATGATTCCTATCATACCTTGCCTATGGTTGGAATTCCTTTGGTGGGAAGAGGCCTGGCATCAAAACAAGGGACTCCCTTTCACTCTACCCCCTGCTGCCCAAACCCCAACAGATGCATCAGACTATGCATGAGGGGCTCACCTGGCAGGGAAGTGCATTCAGGGCAAATGGAACCCGAGACAGATGCACCTGCATGTCAACCAAAAAGTAATGTTAGCTGTACAGAATGCCCTGACAGCCTTCAAGGACCACATTCTTCCAGGACAATTAATGGTAAAGATGGACAACACCACTGTTATGTGATACATAAACAAGCAGGGGGGGTACCCATTCTTACCCCCTCTGCAGACTAGCCATGGCTCTGTGGAACACAGCCTTGAGCTACCAAGTGCATCTACAGGCTCAATTCCTGCCAGGAAAACTAAATACACTGGCAGACGAACTAAGCAGAAATTTCATGGACCCACACGAGTGGAAACTGGAACCACAGACTTTCAAAATGTTGATCAACAAATGGGGGAGCCCAGATATAGACCTGTTTGCCTCCCCGCAGGGCTACCAATTGGACAAATTCTGCACAAGGACTTCTCACAAACAAACTTGGAAAGTGGATGCTCTGTCCTTCAGCTGGAAAAATCTATGAGTTTATGCCTTTCCTCCTCTGCCTCTCCTCTCCAAAATTCTACTAAAGATCAAACAGGACAAACCAAAGATGATATTGATTGCACCAGACTGGCCACGTCAACACTAGTACCCCCTCTTGCGCAGTGTGTCACAGCTGGCCCCATGGCACTTGCCTCAGACCCCTACCCTGCTGTCTCAGCAGGAGAGCCAGATTTTCACCCCCAGCTTCAAACCCTCAACTTGGCAACCTGGCTATTAACCTAATCTCTCCATTACCATCCCTCAGAAAACAAGTGCTGAATGTCATTTTGCAGGCAAGGAGGCCTAGTACTAGAAAATCTTATGTTGAAAAATGGAAAAGATTCTGTGCCTGGAACCAAACTCAATGGATGGCCACAGCAGCGCCCAATTTACCTCAGATTCTTCAATACTTGACTGAGATGCTTCACAAGGGCCTTTCTTTTTCCTCCATCAAAATTCATGCCTCAGCCATTTCAGCTCATTACAACACAGAACCACCCCGCTTTTCTCATCCACTGCTCAAGCAGTTCCTCAGAGGGGCCAAAAACTTAAGACCACCAAGGAGAGCCACAACTCCAGCCTGGGACCTTAACTTTGTATTGGAAAAACTCACTCTTCCTCCTTTTGAGCCAACTGCAACTGCAGAGTTAAAATTCCTTTCTTGGAAAACAGCTTTCCTTTTAGCAATCACTTCAGCAAGAAGGGTATCTGAATTACAGACCCTTAAGGCAATGGAGCCTTTCATCATCTTCCATGCAGACAGGGTGTCCCTCAGGACCAATCCCTCTTTCATGCCCAAGGTGGTATCCAGTGTGGCTCTTAATCAGTCCATTCATTTGCCAACCTTCTTTTGTAATCCTCCAAACAAAGGGGACCAGATACTGCACTCCTTAGATGTGCACAGACAACTTAGATTTTACTTGGACAAGACTAAACCTCAAAGGAAATCTGAACAACTGCTGGTGGCATTTGCTGCAGGGGCAGAGGGGAAGGTTATTTTAAAGCAAACCATTCTAAATGGATAGGCCATTGCATTCATTTCTGCTATAAGCACCATGGAAAACCTATCCCACAGGGGATTAGACCCCTTTCAACCAGGGCTGCATTTACCTCTACAGCCTTTCTCAGAGGTGTCCCTACCAGAGACATCCTAGAAGCTGCTACCCGGAGTTCTGTGCATACTTTCACCAAGCATTACCATTTGCCAATTTTCTCTAAATCCAGAGCTGTCTTTGCCACTGCAGTCTTGCAGGGCCTTATAGCAGGTCTTAATGCTATCTAACTTCCTCATCCCATCCTTAGCTTTGGGATTCTACCCAAATGTAATGACCGCAACAGTGAAACACGAAAGGAGGGTGGCCTAATGGTTAAGGTGTTTGCCTTACAGACCCAGGGTGCAGGATTTGAGTCTCACAAGGGATAATTGGCAAGGTTTAAAATGGCTTGCAAGGGCAGTTAGCTTAGTACTAATCTATGAACCTATGAAGATAGTACAGTTGTGTACACTTACCATAAATGTAGATGTTCAAGTGTATTCACTGTTGCAGCCATGGTTACCCTTCCTCCAGCCCCCTGACTTCTTTTGGCTATACCTCTATTCTCCTTTACTATACTTAAAAGCTTTTTGGTGTATTTGCTTTTTTGTTGGAGGTATAACCTTGTATGTATATATATATATATATATATATATATATATATATATATATATATATATATTTAATTGCTTCACATTAAGGGGGGCAGCTGACATCTGGGGCAAGAAAAACTGATGTAATGGCGTCGGGTGCATGCTGACTACCTGAAATCATGGAAGATGAGACAGCAACCGACGCAGGACCCAAGACTTTGATAATCAGGCTGGCTGAGGGCTACTGCAAGTAGATAACCCAACTGTAATGACTGCAACAGTGAATACACTCGAACATCTACATTTATGGTAAGTGCACACAACTGTACATGTTCTTCGTGTTTCACTGTTGCAGTCATCACATTTGAGTTATCTGCTTGCAGTAGCCCCCAGTCAGCTTGATTAACAAAGTCTTGGGTCCTGCGTCAGTTGCTGTCCCTTCTTCCATGACATCAGGTCTTCAGGGGTATAAAACATGCAGCCAATGCCATTACATCAGTCTTTCTTGCTGTCCGGTGCCCGAAGCAGAAGCAGTTCGCAAGTGCTGGTCGGCCGACTCCTGAAATGTTTGTTTTCAAGTTTCAGAACCAAAGTCTTCAACCTAAAGCTAAGTACCCCGTTGGGGAAACTTTTTCTTGCTCTAAACCGATGTCAGTAAAAGTAAATAATTGCATTACTTGTGGAAAGCAAATACCTCATAAAGATTTCCATTTGTACTGTATTCCTTGCCTAGGCCCTGACGACGACGTACCTCTCTGTCGGTTTTGTGCCTTATTTAAACCCCAAGCTATCTGTTGTCGGTATATTTTTGCTTCGAGATATTTTGATGCTCGGTTCAATTATCCTGATATGTCTTCAGCAAGCCATCCGACTACCGACATTCCGAAAAAACGCAAAGATAAAGACAGAGACAGGCTGCCTAGGTCCAAAGCTGCTGACGACACTTCTCCTAAGCCAGTCGCCAGTTCGCTGGTACTCAGTGAGGTGCTTTCGCAGCCCCTCATACCTGTTACTTCAGATTTGCAGGCCTCTACTGAGACCCATTCGGAGTCTGGTATGCTGCGAGATGCTTCAGTTGTGGAACCTGCGGATGTCTCTACCTTGGATGGGCCCGGAGCCGCTGTGCAGGCACCGGCTTCTGAAGGTGTATTCAAGCCTACTGACTTGCATATTAAACCAATGCCGTCTTCTTCTTCAAGGCCTAAAAGACGTACCATGCCTAGAAAACTGAAGCCCAGACTGCATGGTCAGGCCTCTATGCCTAAAAAACAAATGATAAGAATGGCTGAAGACCTTATTCCCCCTCTAAGAGACCTAGGACTGAGTTTGCTTATGATATTTCTGACCAGGATTCTGAATTTTCTGTTTCCTCTGATGACCAGGATTTACCCTTATCTACTTATGAGGATTCTGATGCTGAGGATTCTGTTCCCTCTGCTTCTCCCCCAGAGGATTTCTCTTTTGGTGAAACCTTGCATACTCTCAGAGAGCATTTTCATTGGGAAGGTCAGGATTTCTCTGATTCTAAAAAGAGGCTTAGGGATTTCTTACTACTGCCCCAGCACAGGCCTTTAGCCATACGTCCTGTACTAGACATTGTTGATGATGCCTTTTCGGAATCTAGCTTGGCCCCTGACTCTTTACCTCCTGCTTCCAGAAAACCTGACAGATATTACAAGGTCCCTGGCTCTCACAAGTTCCTTTTTAAAAATCCTACTGTGGACCCTGAGACCATTTCACAGGGACCCAAGGGTATTAAAGCTACTACTGCCAAAAATCCTACCCACTCTGATAGAGATTCCAGGGAGCTGGATAGATGGGGTAAGAAGGTATACACTTCTGCAACTTTAGCCATTAGGGCTTTAAACTGCCAGTTTCATGTGCTAAAAGTATCAGCAGCATATTATTGGATTGCTTAAACAGAAAATGATGTTGATTTCTGATTGTGCTGAAAATAAGGATTTACCGGATTTACTGCACTCAGTTGAACAAGTTGGAAAACATACTTTGCAATGTGGTTTTGATTCACTAGAGGCATCTTGCAGGGCTGCTGTAACTGGGTCTGTACTTATAAGGCATGCTTGGCTTAAGGAGCAATCCTTGCCAGATCATGTTAAAGCGAAATTAGGGTATGCTCCCTTAAACCAGGACCGCAACAAGGCAGAAGAAGTTCTTAAAAAGATGGAGGAGAAAGCAAAATCTATGCAAACTGTTAAAGATTTTTTAAAAGTACAACCTTCAAAGTTTAGTAGGTATTGGCCTTCCAAGAACTGGTCCTTTCCTGCCTCTTCCAGACCTTCTCAGTCCAAACCCAGATCCAGCAGAGCTCCCAGATTTCAGTCCCAGGGTACACACAGGACTAAGTAGTGGGGGGCCTCCAATCTGGGAGTAATAAAATGCCCCCAATGGTAAACTGTCTCAATGACTTCTTTTTAAAACTTCCAAGCACTTCTCAACTAACTGCCCTTTTGGGGGGAAAGATTGCTCTTCATGCAAAGAACTGGGAACTCATTACCCAGGACAAATGGGTTCTAATTATATTGTCCCAGGGATACAGATTTCACTTCCACACATTACCAACAACAAGCAAATGGCCAGATCTACCCCCAAATCAGTGGGCAGATGCCCAAAAGTAAGTAGTTTCTCTTTTAAGCATGGGGGCTATTCAGTTGGTACTAGAAGAGGAAAAGGGACAAAGTTTCTACTCAAGACTTTTCCTGGTACCCAGAAAAAACAGTTCATGGCATCCTATCCTGCACCTGTCTACTCTAAACACCTTTTTGGTGATTCCAAAATACAAGATGCTGACTCTTCACCAGTTGCTCTCTATGCTAGGCAAAGATGCCTGGTTGGCAACACTAGATTTAAAGGAAGCATATCTGCACATCCCTATCAGGGAATCTTGCAGAAGATACCTTCGCTTCAAAGCAGGCTACACGCACTGTCAGTTCTCTGCACTGCCCTTTAGCTTATCTACTGCGCCCAGGGTATTCACAAAGTGCCTAGCTTATCTACTGCGCCCAGGGTATTCACAAAGTGCCTAGCTTATCTACTGTGCCCAGGGTATTCACAAAGTGCCTGGCTCTAGTCATTACATTTTGCAGGCAAAGAAATATTCAAATATACCCATACCTGGACAATTGTTTAATTCAGGCAGAAAACCAGGACATACTTTTGAATCATCTGGCGTTTGTACAAAGGGTGCTGACTTGTCTGGGGTAGACCATAAATGAAAAGGAATCACACCTGGTACCCTGTCAACAAATTAAATTCCTGGGAGCAAGCTTGAATGCAACTTCCCAGATGGCTTTCCTCACGCCAGAGAAACAAATTCATTTGACAACCTACTTCAAACAAGTGGCCACAAAAACCCTGCTATCTGCAGGGCAAATACTACAAGCCTTGGGGTTCATGGCCTCCTGCATTCTTCTAATTCCATATGCAAGACTGCATATGAGGAAACTACAATGGTATCTAAAAAGCCTATGGTGTCAACATTCTCAGGATCTAGAAGCAATGATTCCTATCATACCTTGCCTACGCCTAGAGTTTCTTTGGTGGGCAGAGGCCTGCCACCAAAACAAGGGATTACCATTCACATTACCCCCTGCTGCCCAAACCCTAACAACAGATGCATCAGACTATGCATGGGGGGCTCACCTGGCAGGGAAGTGCATTCAGAGCAAATGGAACCCAAATCAAATGCACCTGCATATCAATCAAAAAGAAATGTTAACTGTACAGAATGCTCTGACTGCCTTCAAGGACCACAATCTTCCAGGACAATTAATGATAAAGATGGACAACACCACTGTTATGTGGTACATAAACAAGCAGGGAGGTACACATTCTTACCCCCTCTGCAGACTAGCCATGGCATTGTGGAACACAGCCCTGAGCTACCAAGTGCATCTACAAGCTCAATTCCTGCCAGGAAAACTGAATACACTGGCAGACGAACTAAGCAGAAACCTCATGGACCCACACGAGTGGAAACTGGAACAAGGATTTTCAACATGTTGACAAGCAAATGGGGGAGCCCAGATATAGACCTGTTTGCCTCCCCCTATAACTATTAATTGAACAAATTTTGCACAAGGACTCCCCACAAACAAGCTTGGAAAGTGGATGCTCTGTCCTTCAGCTGGAAAAACCTATTAGTTTATGCCTTTCCTCCTCTGCCTCTGCTCTCCAAAGTAGTACTAAAGATGAAACAAGACAAACCAAGGATGATTCTGATTGCACCAGACTGGCCACGCCAGCAATGGTACCTCCTCTTATGCAGTGTGTCACTGTTGGTCCCATGGCACCTGCCCCAGACTCCTACCCTATTGTCTCAGCAGGAGAACCAGATCCTGCACCCTCAGCTTCAAACACTGAACCTAGCAGCCTGGCTAATTACCTAATCTCTCCTTTACCATCCCTCAGTAAACCAGTGATGGATATCATTTTAGAGGCAAGGAGGCCTAGAACTAGAAAATCTTATGCTGAAAAATGGAAAAGATTCTGTGCCTGGAACCAATCTCAAGGGATGAGCACAGCAGTGCCCAATTTACCTCAGATTTTGCAATACTTAACTGAGATGCTTCACAATGGCCTGTTTTTCTCCTGCATCAAAATTCATGCCTCAGCCATTTCATCTCATTATAGCACAGAACCTCCCCTCTTCTCTCATCCACTGCTCAAGCAGTTCCTCAGGGGGTCCAAAGATTTACGACCACCCAGGAGAGCTCCAACTCCAGCATGGGACCTTAACTTTGTATTGGAAAAACTCACTCTTCCTCCTTTCAAGCCAGCTGCTACTGCAGACGTAAATTTCCTTTCTTGGAAAACAGCTTTCCTTTTAGCAATCGCTTCAGCAAAAGGGTATCTGAATTACAGGCCCTCATGGCAGTGGAGCCTTTCATCATCTTTCATGCAGACAGGGTGTCTCTCAGGACCAATCCCTCCTTCATGCCCAAGTTGGCATCCAGTGTGGCCCTCAATCAGTCCATTCATTTGCCAACCTTCTTTCCTAATCCACAGAGTAAAGGGGAACGGGTACTGCACTCCTTAGATGTGCACAGACAACTTAGATTTTACTTGGACAGGACTAAACCTCAAAGGAAATCTGAACAACTGCTGGTGGCATTTGCTGCAGGGGCAGAGGAGAAGGCTATTTCAAAGCAAACCATTTACAAATGGATAGGCCATTGCATTCATTTCTGCTACAAGCAGCGTCGAAAACCTAACCCACAGGGGATTAGACCCCACTCACCCAGGGCTGCATCTACCTCTACAGCCTTTCTCAGAGGCATCCCTACCAGGGACATCCTAGAAGCTTCTACCTGGAGTTCTGTACATAATTTCACCAAGCATTACCATCTGCCAATTTTCTCTAAATCCAGAGCTGGCTTTGCCACTGCAGCCTTGCAGGGCCTTATAGCTGGTCCTAATGCTATCTAAATTCCTCCTCCCATCCTTTGCTTTGTGAATCTACCCAAATGTGATGACTGCAACGGTGAAACACGAAGAACATAATACAGATGTGTACACTTACCATAAATGTAGATGTTCGAGTGTATTCACTGTTGCAGTCCAGGTTACCCTCCCTCCAGCCCCCTTACTTCTTTTTTCTATACCTCTACTCTCCTTTATTATGCTCAAAAGCTTTTTGGTGTATTTGCTTTTTTGTTGGAGGTATAACCTTGTATACTTATAGATTTAATTGCTTCCCATTAGGTGGGCACCTGACCTCTGGGGCAAGAAAAACTGAGGTAATGACGTCGGCTGCATGTTTTTTACCCCTGATGACCTGACATCATGGAAGAAGGGACAGCTACCGACGCAGGACCCAAGACTTTGTTAATCAGGCCGACTGAGGGCTACTACAAGCAGATAACCCAATGGTGATGACTGCAACAGTGAATACTCTCAAACATCTACATTTATGGTAAGTGTACACAGCTGTACTTTTCTGGCTTTATCAAGAAGAGTCATTGTACTGTATATTGATGGCAGTTTTACTGAAACTTGTTTTTTTCTTCCATGATATATATATCTTATACATATTATATATACATATTTATATAAAAAAACAAAATTCAGTGCACATGCCCAGTAATTTATAACTTGGAGGAGGTAAACAATAAAACACCAGATGTATCCCCTACCTAACCAATATTAGCTTCCCTTTAGCTAGAAATAGCATAATTCTTGCTTATGTGAAAAAGCATCTTCAGTAAATAAAGTAAATAAATATGTAAAATAAACTGATGCCAGAAATCTCTTCTGAATCTGTACTTTCTCCTGGGGGCTGCAAAATATCTTGAGTGCCAAACGTCTCTTTGATGCTGTAAAATATCTCTAGAGGTGCCTATTGGCTAATAAAACATATTAAAAATGAGCCAGTT
The DNA here is from genome assembly GCF_019279795.1 of Protopterus annectens. Taxonomy (NCBI): domain Eukaryota; kingdom Metazoa; phylum Chordata; order Ceratodontiformes; family Protopteridae; genus Protopterus; species Protopterus annectens. The sequence continues at coordinate 1,884,639,475 of NC_056729.1, forward strand.
TATAGTATTTAAAAATTTGCTTAAGAAAATATAAAAATAACTCCTTAGGACAGTTAAAGCAAAAATAAGAGCACAATTATATGATAACTTGCTGCATAAAAAGCTAAAAATGTCAAATCAAAGAATCAAAAACTATTTACAAGCTTCCCATTTGAAAACCGCTCAAATCAAAGTTCCAAACACATAACAGCATACTTGAGAATTTCCTCGACTTAATTCCAGTATCAAAAGTCCAATGGAGATGCATCAATCAAACCTCGATTTATGAGTAATTAGAGTCTTCAGATATTAACCAGATCACTGTTACACTCACTCGAATTATTTTTAATAACAAATAAAACTGACGCCAAAATTCTATTCCAACAAACCTTTTTCCTGGAAATTTGAAAAAATCTTGAACCTGCTGCTCGGCTCCTGTAGGTCATAAAATATCTTGAGTGTCTTGAAGGATCAAGAATCTATAGAAATAACTTAAAAGCACACCAGAAGTATCAGAGTTAGATAAAACAACGCTTAGTGACTCTCTTGTGTTGTCATTTAAAGTAAATCTGCTCAGGAAAAAAAATCTTAAAATCAATATTTCTCATTAACTTTATTTAAGAGAAAAACAAAAGCAGTTATGGCACATGAGCATCTCTCAGTATTAATTACTGTAACAGTTGCTGCCCAAAAGTAAACCAAACAGAGGAGGCATGTCCAACCAGTGCTCGTCATTAGTTTTAACACATTAGAATAAAGGGTTTATTTACAAAGCTTAAGTTACTGCCATTTGTTTAAACAACATTGGTGCCAAACATATAGCATAAATTAAAACAGTGAAAGATAGTAACGCTAATACAAAGAACCAAACAAATAAAAGTAAATAAATTGCCAATCTCATTCAACACATTTTATGATCAACTTTCTTATCAGGAAACGTGTTCTTTCTATAAGCAGAATGTGAGTTTAACGAATAGCTGTGTTATGGTAATATAAACATTTAAGGAAATAAAAAATAAAAAGTCAGTCTAGTAAAAAAACAAGTTAATCGAATAAAGTTCATATCAGGTTAAGTTGGTATACAACACTGACACAAGACATAATGTGATAAGAGGAACAATATCCCTCCCCAGGCAGCGTGAGTCCTCTTAAAAGTGATAAAAACACTGAAGGCGTGACTGATACCCACTTTAAAGCAGTCTGAGGTGAAACAAATAAAGGAGAAACAAAACCAGACAGTTAGGCATTTAAAGAAAGTTTGAGCGAGTAAGATTTCTGCATTCAGTTGTCTCCAGTGCTGCTTAATTATTAAAAAAGCCAAAACTTGCTCAGTGGTGGTACAAAGGGAGCCATGGTGTGCTCTGTCAGCATAAGGCTAGTGTATTATTATTATTAAACATCACCAGTTTCTATGGTTCAAGACTACCTAAAAATAGATAAAGGCACCTACCATTTTTAAAATGAGACTCAGAAAGTATGAACAAATACCACTGTGAAAATTAAAAATAAAAATGATTAAGATTAATAAATAATACTGGTTCTTTTGATGTCTTTGCCAAACCTTCTTTAGATCTGCCTGTAAAGGGCCTAAATAAAATAGCCCAGGATATAATAAATATCTAAAAAGGAACTAAAAACAATGAAAACAGTATAATAAGGATAAATATAGATGTAAATATAAAAAAAGAAAAATAACAGTAAAATGGAGCAAAATAATATTTAGTAATGGAGTATGGGAGGGGAAAGAGGGTGGGGTGGCGAGAACAAAATGAAAATATTACACATTATACTAAGTGGACAGGGGTGCAACAATAAAAGGGGAGAAGAAAACACAGGGGTGAAAGTGAAAAAAAGGGAGGGGTTGCGTTTGCCAAAAAATGAAGTAGGTGTTAGAACAGCGTCTTAATTAAAGCACACAGTACATGAGCTGCAGTATAAAATATTACATCTTAACAACTGTTATTTAGAATATTAGTTAATATAGGTATAAGCTAGACCAGGCAAGTAAAATAACTGTTAAAAGGTTGATCTCCTTGCTAAACAGAAGGGACCAAAATAGTGGAATTAAAACAACTTCATTAAAAACTGAAAGAACCAGGGACTGTGTTATGTACTGTAAAGCAGAGATGGAAGAAGTCTTACGGATATGTATGACCTAATGTAAGGAAACAAAAAACAAACTATGCATAATATAATTAATCAAAGTTAAACAAATAAAAATTTAAAAAAAAAATGCGATAAACAAGCCAAATGAAATATTTTATTTATTTAAGTCTGATGACCGGGGAAGTCCACTGGGCCAAGAAGAGCCCATTTTCAGTGGAGGCCCGGGGAGAAAAGTTCCACAATAATTGCAAGTTACATTTCACTTGTTACAAAACGACACAGTTCGTCTTCTTCTTTCTTCTTCTTTCAGCTGCTCCCGTTAGGGGTCGCCACAGCAGATCAACTGTTTCCATTTCTTCCTGTCCTCTGCATCTTGCTCTGTCAAATCAACCACCTACATATCCTCTCTTACCACATCCATAAACCTTATCTTAGGCCTTCCTCTTTTCCTGTTACTGGTAGCTTCATCCTTAGCATCTTTTTCCCAATATACTCTGCATCCCTCCTCAGCACATGTCCAAACCAACATAATCTTGCCTCTCTGGCTTTGTCTCCAAACCTTCCAACCTGGGCTGACCCTCTAATATACTTATTCCTAATCCTGTCCATCCTTGTCACACCCAGTGCAAATCTTAACATCTTCAACTCTGCCATGTCAAGCTCTGACTCCTGCCTTTTTGTCAATGCCACTGTCTCCAACCCATATAACATAGCTGGTCTCACTACCCTCTTGTAGACCTTCCCTTTCACTCTTACTGATACTCGTCTGTCACAAATCACTCCTGACACTCTTCTCCACCCACTCCATCCTGCCTGTACTCTCTTCTTCACTTCTCTTCCACACTCACCATTACTCTGAACTGTTGATTCCAAGTACTTAAACTCATCCACTTTCGCCACCTCTACTCCCTGCATCCTCACCATTCCTCTTTCCTCCCTCTTATTCACACACATATATTCTGTCTTAGTCCTGTTGACCTTCATTCCTCTTCTCTCTAAAGCATATCTCCACCTCCCCAGGGTCTCCTCCACCTGTTCTCTACTCTCACTACAGATCAAAATGTCATCTGCAAACATCATAGTCCACGGGGATTCCTGTCTGATCTCATCTGTCAACCTGTCCATCACCATTGCAAATAAGAAAGTGGTCAGAGCTGATCCCTGATGTAATCCCACCTCCACCTTAAACGCATCGGTCACTCCCACCGCAGACTTCACCGCTGTCACACTACCCTCATACATATCCTGTACCACTCTTACATACATGTTCATCATGCATACAGCTGCAGTCATAACAGATGGGTTTTCCTGCCGTCAGGCGGGTCCTCGGTCGGCCGAATTCCAAAGTCTAGGTCTGGCGTCGGTTGTCGTCGCTTTCTCCCTGACATCAGTGTGACAGGGGTATAAAAGATCTAGCCGACGCCATTTTCTTCAGTCTTTCATGCCGCGCAGTGCCCGAAGCAGAAGCAGTTCGCAAGTGCCAGTCGGCCAGCTCCTGAGATTACGAATATTTTTCTACCGAAGTCTTCTTGAAAGCTAAGTACCCCGTTGGGGAAACTTTTCTTGCCTCAGACCGATGTCAGACAAAGTTAATAATTGCATTTCTTGTGGGAAGCAAATACCGCATAAGGATTTCCATTCCCTCTGCATTCCTTGCCTAGGCCCAGACCACGACGTCTCGGCCTGTAGTTTTTGTGCTACATTCAACAGACGCACTATTAAGCGTCGGGCGGAGTTCGCCCAACACTATTTTGGCAAAAAATTTAATTACATTATGTCGTCGGATACTCCGACTCCAGTTTTGAGTAAAAGACGCAAAGATAAGGACCGGCATTCGAGGTCCGCGACTTCCACTGACACCACGCCAAAGCCGACTACAGGTGGTCCGGTTCTCAGTGAGGCGCCTACGCAGCCCCTGACTACCGATGACACTTCATTAGCGGTGTCTTCTGTGCCCGAGGTCGCAGGCTCTTCGGCCCACACCCCGACTACAGATACCGAAGCCACTATTGGCGGTGAAACTCAGAGTTTAGATAGACCTGCCACCTCTCAAGGTGTCTTCAAGCCTTCCTCTTCTTTTTCCATCAAGGCTTTCACTAAGTCTAAATCAGCCATGCATACTAAAAGACAGGCTCCTCAGGGCCCTTCTCAAGGCCCCATGCCTAAAAAGCAGATGCTCAAAATGGCTGAGGATTTGATTACCATTATTAGGGGTTCTCAACCCCCCCCCCGGACAAAAGACCCAGATTGGAGGAAGAATCCCCCTCCTCGGACCAGGCCTCCATTATTTCAGAACATTCTGAAGACCAGGAACATTCTTACTCCCCTTTTGAAGATTCTGATGCAGAGGAGTCCATTCCCTCTGTCTCCCCCCCTGAGGATTACTCTTTTGGGGAAACCTTACATACCTTGAGGGAACACTTCCACTGGGAAGGCCAAGAGTACTCAGACTCCAAGAAAAGGCTTAGGGATTTCCTCTTGCTCCCTCAGCACAGGCCTCTGGCTATACCTCCTGTCTTAGACATTCTAGATGACGTGTATTCGGAGGCCTGCCTTAACCCAGATTCTTTACCTCCAGCTCCAGTCAAGCCTGACAGGTATTACCGGGTTCCTGACTCACACCAATTCCTATACAAAGCCATGCGGCTGACCCAGAAACTATATCACAGGGTCCCAAGGGAATTAAGGCCTCCACTGCTAAAAATCCATTACCTTCAGAGAGAGATTCCAGAGCTTTAGAGAGGTGGGGGAAAAAGGTTTACACCTCGCCACCTTAACCATGAGGGCATTAAACTGTCAGTTCCATATGTTAAAGTACCAACAATTTCTGTTATCACAGTTGAGAAACAAAATGTCACAACCTGAACAACCAGACTTGAAGGAGTTGCGGGATTTGATACATAGTGCAGAACAAGTGGGTAAGCATACCTTGCAATGTGGTTTTGATGCTTTAGAGGCCTCATGTAGAGCTGCTGTTACAGGATCAGTCATACGTAGACATGCCTGGCTCAAAGAGCAAACCTTACCAGATCATGTCAAAGCTAAATTACTAGATGCTCCTCTGCAAAAAGATGTATTATTTGGTGTTAAAGCTGAGAAGGTATTAAAGAAAATGGAGGAAAAGGCAAAATCAATGCAAACAGTAAAAGATTTCCTACAGGTACAACCTCCACGTTTCAGTAGAAATTGGCCTTCCAAAAATTGGTCCTTTCCAGCCACGGACAGACCCCAATGAGGTAGATACAGGCGCTCGAGGGGCAGAGGGCAATCACAAGGATCATTTAGAGGCAGACAATGGCAAGCACCCACACAAAGAGCTGGTGAGGATAGTTCACAGCCATTCAGAAAGCAGACCCAATGACTTTCCCCTTTGCATGCCAAGCAAGGCTCAAATGGCAGCACCTTTAGGCGGAAAACTGGCATTATTTTCGAAAAATTGGCATATTGTCACAAAAGACAAATGGATCCTGGACATTATAGACAGAGGCTACAGATTTCACTTTCACACCCTTCCAAAAATGAGAGGCATGCCAAACCTGCCACACAATCAAAGGGCAGAGGCACAAAAACAAATTTCAGATCTCATGGACATAAAAGCTATTCAAGAGGTACCTGTACAAGAACAAGGTCAAGATTTTTATTCCAGACTATTCCTGGTACCAAGGAAGGGAAAAGATTGGAGACCTATTTTGGACCTATCCATCCTAAACACATTTTTACTTGTGCCAAAATTCAAGATGCTCACATTACAGCAGCTTCTTCCCATGCTGGGCAAGGAGTCTTGGCTGGTAACATTGGACCTCAAGGAGGCATACCTGCATGTCCCAATCAGATAAGATTACAGAAGATACCTCAGATTTCTTGCAGGTTCAACCCATTATCAATCCTCTGCATTGCCCTTTGGCTTATCTACTGCACCCAGAGTGTTCACGAAATGCCTGGCATCAGTAATCGCCTACTGCAGACTTCAAGGGATACAAATATACCCATATCTGGATGACTGCCTGATCCAAGTGGACAGCAAGCACATACTTATGAAACATCTGGCGTTTGTAATAATGTTGTTGAATTCTCTGGGATACACAGTCAACAAAAAGAAATCAAGGCTAATACCCTCTCAAACAATAATTTTCCTGGGTGCCAGCTTGGATACAAACACCCAGATGGCCTACCTCACGCCAGAGAAACAAGGGCAACTAACTGAATACTTCAGAAAACTGGCAACTTTCACCAGGCTGACTGCAAGGAAAATCCTGCAGGCTCTGGGATTCATGGCATCTTGCATCCTACTGATCCCATGTGCAAAGCTGCATATGAGGAAACTTCAATGGTACCTAAAAAACCTATGGTCTCAACACAGCCACAGTTTGGAAACAATAATACCACTAATTCCATGTCTTCAAAAGGAATTTCTGTGGTGGGCTCAAGCATGCCAAAGAAACACAGGTCTCCCATTCTGCAAGCCTCAAGCAAATCAAATCATCACAACAGACGCCTCGGACTACGCCTGGGGGGGCGCACATGACAGATCGGTGCATTCAGGGCAAATGGCTCCAAAAAGAAAAGCACCTACACATCAATCAGAAGGAAATGCTAGCAGTAATAAATGCTATTATAGCTTTCAAAGACCTACTGCATCCAGGCCAGCTATTGATAAGGACGGACAACACCACAGTAATGTGGTACATAAACAAACAGGGAGGTACCCATTCATACCCCCTATGCAGGCAAGCCATGTCTCTTTGGAACATGGCTCTGGAATTACAAATCGAGCTTCAAGCACAGTACCTGCCAGGCAAGGAAAACACACTGGCAGACAACCTAAGCAGAAATATGACAGATCCACACGAATGGAAGTTGCATCCTCAAGTTTTCACAAAGATAACTCAAGCATGGGGAAAGCCAGACATAGATCTCTTTGCCTCCCACAGAAATCACCAATTGGCAAAATTCTGTTCAAGGACCTTTCATCCACAGGCCTGGAAAGTGGACGCACTCTCCTTCAGTTGGGCAACAATGACAGTTTATGCCTTTCCACCTCTCCCTCTGCTGCCCAAAGTTCTATTAAAAACCAGAGCAGACAGACCAAAGATGATTCTCATTGCTCCAGACTGGCCAAGACAACACTGGTACCCACTCCTGAAAAGCTTGACACATTCCCCACCATGGATCCTGCCTCTAATGCCTCTTCTACTGACTCAGCACAACTTCAAAACTCTTCACAGCCATCTGAAAACACTCAATCTAGCCGCATGGAAGATTCCCTAAATTCACAACAGGCCCTACTCTCCAAGGAGGTGCAGGATGTCATTTTGGAGGCCAGAAGACCTTCTACAAGAAAAGCCTATTCTGCAAAATGGAAAAGGTTTTGTGCCTGGAATGAGAAAAAGGGTCAGAATCCTGGAATACTGAATTTACCCCAGATATTACAGTACCTAGCTGAGATGCTAAGCAATGGACTTTCATTCTCCTCCATCAAAATCCATGCCTCAGCCATTTCTGCAGAATACAACACTGATCCTCCTTTATTCTCTCATCCCCTCTTAAGACAGTTCCTCAGAGGGGCTAAGAATATAAAACCCCCAAGGAAACAACCAGTACCTGCTTGGGACCTCAATTTCATACTAGAAAAACTGACCTTGCCTCCTTTTGAGCCAGCTGCTTCAACAGAACTGCAATACTTGTCTTGGAAAACAGCCTTCCTCCTGGCAATCACTTCAGCTCACAGGGTTTTGGAACTACAAGCCCTCATGGCTGTGCAGCCTTTCATCATTTTCCATCAGGACAGAGTTACCTTACGAACCAATCCATCCTTTATGCCAAAGGTAGTATCCAGGGTAGCCTTGAATCAGGCTATCCACTTACCTACCTTTTACCCTAATCCTCAAAACAAAGGGGAAAGACTACTACATTCCTTGGACATTCACAGACAGCTGTGTTATTATTTGGACAGAACAAAGCCTTTCAGAAAATCAGAGCAACTCTTTGTGTCCTATGCTGCAGGAGCTCAAGGGAAGCCTATTTCCAAACAGACAATCTCAAAGTGGATAGCCCACTGCATATGCTTTTGTTACTCTTTTCATGGTAAATCTGTACCTGCAGGCATCAGATCTCACTCCACAAGGGCCACAGCTACCTCTGCAGCTTTCCTCAGGGGGGGTTCCTACCAAAGATATTTTGGAAGCAGCCACTTGGAGTTCTGTACATACCTTCTCCAAGCACTATCACCTACCATTATACTCCAAATCTAGAGCAGGCTTTGCCACTGCAGTCTTGCAGGGCATCCTGGCTCCTCCTAGTTCCACCTAGTGCCTACCACCCCTTTTTTAGCTTTGGGATTCTACCCATCTGTTATGACTACAGCTGTATGCACGATGAACATAGTACAGTTTTGTACCTACCATAAATGTAGATGTTCCAGTGCTAATACAGCTGCAGTCCAGGTTTCCCTCCCTCCTTCCCCTCTTGGGACAGGCCTAACGGCTAACACCTCCTCATACAACCCGATTGGGGTATTCTTTTATGGTGTATTTGCTTGCAACTACTGTTTTTTGATTATATTGCATTGCATTATTACATAATTTTATGTATTGCCTTCCTTCTGGGGGCACCTGACATCTGGGGCAAGAAAAACTGAAGAAAATGGCGTCGGCTGGATCTTTTATACCCCTGTTGCACTGACGTCAGGGAGGAAGCGACGACAACCGATGCCGGACCTAGACTTTGGAATTCGGCTGACCGAGGACCCGCCTGACGGCAGGAAAACCCATCTGTTATGACTGCAGCTGTATTAGCACTCGGACATCTACATTTATGGTAGGTACAAAACTGTTCTTTCTCTGACACTCCCAACTTCCTCATACAATACCACAACCCCTCTCTAGGCACCCTGTCATATGCTTTCTCTAAATCCACAAAAACACAATGCAACTCCTTCTGACCTTCTCTGTACTTCTCCATCAACACTCTCAGAGCAAACATCGCATTTGTAGTTCTCTTTCCTGGCATGAAACCATACTGCTGATCACTAATCATCACCTCCCTTCTTAACCTAGCTTCCACTACTCTTTCCCATAACTTCATGCTGTGACTGATCAGTTTAATCCCTCTGTAGTTACTACAGCTCTGCACATCACCCTTATCCTTAAAAATCATTACCAAAACACTTTTCCTCCATTCCTCAGGCATCCTCTCACTTTCCAAGATTTCATTAAACAATCTAGTTAAAAACTCCACTGCCATTTCACCTAAACACCTCCATGCTTCCACAAGTATGTCACCTGGACCAACAGCCTTTCCATTCTTCATCCTCTTCATAGCTATCCTTACTTCCTCCTTGCTAATCCACTGCACTTCATGATTCACTATCTGCACATCATCCAACCTTCTCTCCCTCTCATTCTCTTCATTCATCAACCCCTCAAAGTACTATTTTCCATCTGCTCAACACACTCTCCTCGCTTGTGCGTAGGTTTCCCTCATTATCCTTTATCACCTTTACCTGCTGCACATCTTTACTAGCTCGGTCCCTCTGTCTAGCCAATCGGTACAGGTCCTTTTCTCCCTCCTTAGTGTCCAACCTTTTATACAACTCTTCATACGCCTTATCCTTAGCCTTCGCTACCTCTCTCTTTGCCATGCATCTCATCTCCTTATACTCTTGTCTACTTTCTTCATCTCTCTGACAATCCCACTTCTTCTTCACCAACCTCTTTCTCTGTATACTCTCATGTAGTTCTTCATTCCACCACCAGGTCTCCTTGTCCTCCTTCCTCTTTCCAAATGTCACACCAAGCACCCTTCTAGCCATCTCTCTTACTAGCTCTGCTGTAGTTACCCAGCTATTCGGTAACTCTTCACTGCCACCCAGTGCCTGTCTTAACTCTTCCCTGAACATCACCTCACAATTACCCTTTTTCAATTGCCACCATTTGATCCTTGGTGCTGCCCTCACACTCCTCCTCCTCTTCTTGATCACCAATGTCATCCTACAAACAACCATCCTATGCTGCCTAACTACACTTTTGCCTGCCACCACTTTACAGTCTCCAATCTCCTTCAGACTGGCCTTTCTTCATAAGATATAATCCACCTGTGTGCTTTTTCCTCCGCTCTTGTATGTTACCCTATGCTCCTCCCTCTTGTTAAAATACGTATTCATCACAGCCATGTCCATCCTTTTCGCAAAATCCACTACCATCTGACCTTCTGCATTCCTCTGCTTAACACCATACCTACGTATCACTTCCTCATCCCCTCTCTCCCCTTCACCAACATGCCCATTGAAATCTGCTCCAATCACCAGTCTCTCACCCTTGGGTACAGTCATCACCACTTCATCCAACTCACTCCAAATTTTTTCTTTCTCATCCATCGCACACCCAACTTGTGGAGCATATGCACTAACAGCATTCATCATTACACCATCAATTTCCAGCTTCATAAACATCACTCTATCCGACACTCTTTTCACCTCCAAAACATTCTTAGCATACTGTTCCTTCAGGATAATGCCTACGCCATTTCTCCTCCCATCAACACCATGATAAAACAATTTGAAACTGCCTCCGATACACCTAGCCTTGCTCCCCTTCCATCTGGTCTCTTGCACACACAATATACCAACCTTCCTTCATTCCATCATGTCAGCTAGCTCTCTCCCTATACCAGTCATACTGCCAACATTCAAAGTTCCAACCCTCACTATCACAGTCCTGTCCTTTACCTGCCTTCAGGCATGCCTTCCCTCTCTTCTCCTCCTTCGGCCAACAGTAGCCCAATTTCTGCCAGCACCCTGTTGGCCAACAGTACTGGTGGTGGTCATTGTTAACCCAGACCTCGACCGATTCGGTATGTATTTCTGTACTGTTGTCTGCATGTATGATTTGGCAAAATTTTACACTGGATGCCCTTCCTGACGCAACCCTCCTCATTTATCTGGGCTTGGGACCGGCACAAAGAAATACACTGGCTTGTGCATCCCCATTGGCTGGGTTAAAAGGACATAGTTCATACAGCTAATTAAACATTTACAGATAAGTTCCATGATATTTGCAACTGGCTTGTCACAATGTTACAAAAATGAAAAGACATAATTCAATACAGAAATTTCAACATTTACATAAAGTGAATATTTTCATTATAAACTCAATTGTAGGTTTAACATTTCAAGATATATAGCTACTAGCCATTAGTAGGTTAGTAAAATATTATGCATGGAGAGGGTAATAGTATATTTGAGGTTGGGGAGTATAGTACAATAGATATTAGAGAGGAAATTAGTTTTTAGTAGGGGAGGGATTGTTTTGGGTGGGATGAAGTAATAGTAGAGGTAGTTGGATCAGTCAGTACAAGGTGGAATGGGGGGGGGGGTTAAGTTGGAGCGTGGCAAGGGCATTCCCATTTGGGAGAAAGATGAGAGAGTAGCTGAGATTTGAAATTTGTATGGTTAGGTAGGTTGCATAGGTGTGTGGGGAGAGAGTTCCACTGTTTAGCTAAGGAGTGGGACAGCAGCTGATGGCCAGGAGGTCGTGCAGGTTTGTTGACCTGAAGGAGATTTTGGTTTTTGGATCTGAGTGAGCGGTTGGGAATGTAAGGTTTTAAGGAAGTAGCGAGAGCTGGGCAGTTGGCAGGTTTAAAGATGAGCGTATGGGCAATGGTGAATTGTAGGTAATGGAGGTAGTTGGGTAGTTCAAGCCAGTTGAGGGTGAGGAGGGAGTGGAAGTGGAGGGATGCATTTTTTGAACTAGTTGCAAATTTGGAGATCTTGTGGTAGCAGGATTCATGTTTGGACCGAAGGCCAGGATGGAGATTGGTGAAAAGAGGGTGACCATACATAAGGGAGAGGAGTAGGAAGGTGGATGCAAGTGTTTGACAGGTAGAGGGGCTTAGGAAGCGGTTGTGCCTGTAGAGGAGACCTAACTTTTGGTGGATTTTCTTGATTGTGGAGTGGATGTGGGTGTCACATTCTAGTTCTTTATCAATAGTGATGCCAAGAAGCTTGGTGTTGGGAACAATTTCAAGGAGGGTGCTGTTTTGGCTCTGTATGGTGAATGAGGATTTGTCAATGGAGTTTTTGGTAGGGGAAAAAACATTAGTTTGGTTAAAATCACATACTCCCTGTCGGGGAATCAAGCCCCGGTCTCCCACGTGACAGGTGGGGATACTTACCACTATACTAATGAGGACAAGGAATCACCTTCAATATTAAAAACAAGTTCATTAAAATGATTTAGCCCAAATAAACATATCGAAAACTCATAAATGGGTGGTCCAGTGTTGGTCAAAATGAGTGTCTGTGAGGTCAAATATCAAACAATCAAAAACAGTGGTCCTAATAGAATTTGTGGTGGCTAAGTTCCCTCAAGTTTAAAATGCAGTTGATTGATGGGTTACTGTTCAAGCCAGGATGTTTGTTAGCTTGTAGCCGAATTTGCTACTCCAGCTCCCTCTTTTCAAGTAAATCATTAAACTTTCCTTGAAATAGTTGATTGAAAATCTTATCTATGATAAGAAACAGGAAAATGTTGTGTCCATAATTTTTCTTGGCATATTTGGCAAGGGGATTGGATGTGATTCCTTGTCTGATGTTGGTATAGTAGCATGCCATTCTGGTCTTTATTTTATTTATAATTTTGCCTATATAAAAGGCTTTGCAGGATTTACATTGGGCCCTGTATACAACCATTTATGCATCAATTACCAGACAAGATTCTTTCAAAGGTTTTCTCACTGTTAGGGCAGAAAAAGGATGCTTTTCCAAACATGAATTCATAATAGTTGCAGTTAGGAGGACCGGATGGGAATATGGCTGGAAGTTGATTTGCTGGCAGGGAGAGGGGGTAGGGGTTAGTTGTTGTTCTCCACAAAATCTCTGATGTTTTTACTTCTATGGATGTTGTATATTAGTCTAGGGGGAGTATCTTGTTTAAGGTGTTATTCCCACTGATGATGCAGAAATTTTCTGTGATAGCTTTTTTGATTTCATGAAAATCCATGATGAAGGTAAGGGTCATACTAGCGCACCATGTTTTGCCTTTGATGCAGCAGGTTTCTATGTAATTGTGCTCTTACTTTTCATTTGACTGTCCTACGGAGTTATTTTTACATTTTGTTAAGTGCATTTTTAAATAGTACAAACTGGGTCATTTTTTCATATGTTTTATTACTTGACTGGCGTCTCTAGAGATATTTTTCAGCCTCAAGGAGCCACTGTTTGGCACTAGTGAGATATTTTACAGCCCCCAGAAGAAAGTACAGATTTGGAAGAGATTTCTGCCATCAGTTTATTTTGTATATTTATTTACTTTATTTACTGAAGATGCTTTTTCACATAAGCAAGTATTATAGTATTTCTAGCTAGAGGGAAGCTAATTTTGGCTAGGTAGGGGATGCATTTGGTGGATTATAGCTTATTTCCTCCAAGTTATAAACTATTGGACACCTGTGCTGAATTTTCGGTTTTTGACTTACGTTTGACACACGTATTCCTACTAAACAGACTAACACCTAAAAGTATAGACACTGACTTTCATTTATCATTTATATATATGGGTCCCCTTTAGAAACCCGAAATACAACTTAACCTGAAACGCAAAAGACAGAGACAAAAATCCCGAAATCCAGGAAGACCAACCATCCGGAACCCCGACAAATCACTAATGGTAAGTAGCCACTTGGCCAGCATTCTGACCTTTGCCCCTAACCTCCTCAGTAGTGCGATCTCAGAGTTGGTATATTTAGTTGGGGGGGCAGCCTCCCACATAGGGGGTGTAGGAGCAAAGCCCCTCACATGGGTGGGTGTTTTTGTGCTTTGGTGTGTTTGCGGGTTGGCCGATCAGTTATTTACTGTTTGTGTTTTGTTGGTGTTCTGGGCGGTTGGTTTACCTGGATGTCGGGTTTTTCATCTTGGTCTTTTGGATCTCGAGTAAGTGGTATTTTGGGTTTCTAAAGGGAATCCATATAAATATATATATATATATATATATATATATATATATATATATATATATATATATATGCATGCAGACACACACACACACACACACACACACACACACACACACACACACATACACACACACAAATACACAGCTCTGCAAATTCCAGTTTATGTATGTGAACTTTGCTTTTAAAAATTATTTTCACAAACATTAAAATTAGGTGCAAACTTAGAACACGGACATTATTTGTTCATATTTTATGTGTCTCTGTGCTTTTAATTATGATGTAACAGTTTATAAATACTAAGTCTACTAACCAAAAGGGCTTCTCCTGATTTTCTGTGATTAGATTCATGTGCAAAATTTTAGCTTACCAAAACCAACTTTGGTTTGGACATTGAGTGTATTCTACTGCTGTGACTTGTTTAGAATTGTTAGGTGCATAGATTAGGATATGAGGTTTGCAGCCTATTAGTTTTACTGAAGTGTCGATTACATAAATCCTTCCTCGGTACCTCATATTGTGATTTCTTAAAGCTTCCTGCTTGATGTGATGGATTGATTACAACTGGGGAGTAAACTACAATTAAAAACTTTTATTTTTAAAAGTTTTGTTACAGTCATTAATTCTTACTCATTTTAGTTAACTTATGTGGTGAACATAACTATCCATGACAAAACAAGTATTTAGTTTTAGTAAAAAAAAAAAAAGACTAAGTACTTGCTGTGAATGCCACGTGTATATCTATTTATATATAAAACAGGCCAGTGATACTGGGAGTAGTTTGCAATTTAGGTAGGGGTGTTTTTTTATTATTATTATTATTATTATTTGTTTATTTAAAGTAAAGAAACATTTCTATATCTTCAACCAAGAAATAAATCAATGGCTCATGGTGCCCTTGTCTACATACATACATACATACATACATACATACATACATAGAAACATACATACATACATACATAGATACATAGATACATACATACATAGATACATACATACATACATAGATACATAGATACATACATACATACATACATACATAGATACATACATACATACATACATACATACATAGATACATACATACATACATACATACATACATACAAATGTTTCAAGCACGGGCATTAATGCCCTTCTAGCTTGTCAATATACCAAAACACTTGTTCCCATAATAAATGTCCAGGGTGTTCTTAAAAATATCTAAACTAGTACTTGTTTTAATGTAATTTGGTAGTCTGTTCCACGCATCAGCTACTCTGTCATAGAACCAATTAGTACACTTCTCATTCCTATAGAATCTTCTACATAGGTTATCTTATGATTCTCTAGTACTTTTTGATAACCCCAAACATTCCCAGAGGTAGTTGCCCATAAATGCCCTATATATCCGAATACGATCTCTTAAATATCTATAAGAGACACTGTACAAGTTCAGATATTTTAGCCTTTCATAATAACTTAGATTTTCACATCCATGGATGCCCTTGGTATATTTCTGCTGTACTCTTTCCAGTTTATTCATTCTTGTTTTCCTGTAGGGTTTCCATATTGTTATTCCATACTCAAGTTTGGGTCTAATGTAACTAACAAATAACGACTTCGCTATGTTTGATTTCCTAGACTTTATAAATCTTTTTATACAACCTATAGTTCTATAACTATCATTAGCCAATTGGTTGATATGATTAGAAAAACTCATAGTTGAATCTACCCATATACCCAGTTCCTTAAATGAGTCTAGAGTTTCAATCACTGTGTGCTGTATTAAATATTCACCTTTCAGTTTATGTCTCCCAAATCTCATATGCTTAGTATTTATCAACATATTATTCTCCTGTGCCCAAATGGTCAATTTAGTCAAATTATTTTGTAGACATGCCTTACTGTAACACATATATCAAATGTGTTACAGTAAGGCATGTTCTACAGTCTATATGCTGACGACCTGAAATCAGTTTACCCAGTTTCGGGTCATCAGCATATAGACTGTAGAACACCTCAGATGAAAAAGTAACTTCTGAAAGATACAATCAAAACAAGTAAGGGTCTAGGACAGAGCCCTGTGGGACACCTTGACTGTAACCAAGGATTTCACCTGTCTAGTTGGTGTGATACTTGCCATGTCCTATTTGTAAGCCATGCAACTATCCATCTTATCAACAGTGCATCAAAACGTAGTTGTACTAATTTATTGATCAGCGTTTTGTGTATGACCCTGTCAAATGCTGAAGTTAAATCTATATAAATCACATCACAGCACAATTTTTCATTCATAGCTGTTATTATACTGTTATAGAACATCATGTTACAGGTGGTAATAGATATATTTTCAACATATGCATGCTGATATATGGTTTCAAGTCCCAACCTATCCAGTTCTGACAGTAAATTATCCAGTATTACCTTCTCCGTTATTTTTCCACAACATGAAAGTAGACTTAAGGGTCTATATGATTTTGGGTTTGTCCTACTCCCCTTTCCCTTAAAGACAGGTGTGGACAGTGCAGTGGTGCCGCAGTACCATTGTTGCCTCACAGCAAGAGGTTCTCCGGTTCTATTCTCGGCTGGGGTGCCTTCTCTGTGGAGTCTGCATGTCCTCCCTGCATTCATGTGGGTTTCCTCTGGGTGCTCCGGTTTCCTCCCACGTTATAAAGACATGCATCTTGAACCTTTTCCCCCGGGCCTCCACTGAAAATTGGCTTTGTTCCAAGTTGGACTTTCCCAGTTAACAAATGATAAATAAATAAATAAATTAAATAAATAAAGTGCATGTCTCCAATCTTGAGGAATCTCCCCGTATTTATATGACCTAGTGAATAATAGATGTAATGGTACTGTAAGCTCTTAATCATGAATCTGCTTCTTCTGTAAACAAATGAACAGCATGCTGGTATGAACCCACGAATCCTATTGTCTGACATTAGAATATCCCAATGTTTATTAATCAAATTCCTAAAGAACCCAATGTTACTACCAAAATTTGTCACTAATTTCAGTGTATCATCTTTAACCCTATATGTGGTATATTGCAATAATCTTGATCTATCCATGTCTGTGATGGAATTGCAGGTTATCAAAACATCTTTATAATTATATCCCCTTCCACAAAATCTCTTAACCAAATAAGATTCTTGTTGTTTAGATTCCTCATCTGATGAACATGTTCTTCAGATTCTAAGAAATTGTGATTCTGGAATGTTATGCTAGAGTGTGTCCCAAAACATGGAGACTGAATAGCCGAAAGAATGGATTTACATACACTAAGTCTGAGATGGCCATTTTCCAGAATATTCAATTTTTTTCAGAGGTATGGTGATCTTAGAGTTGGTATATATATGTTCAGGGTGATTGGGGGCTTTCCCCTCCTGCAAAAATGAAGCTTAAAGGAGAAAGAGCGATTTTGAGATTCACTCTTCTCCTGGATTTTCATTTTTTTTAGCTTATCGGCATTTGGCATTTCAAGCTCTGACATTTCAAAAGTTTGTGTAGGGGTAGGGTTTTCTGCCAGAAGGGACAATATTATGCTTTTTAGTATTTAGTTTGAGCTAATTTTTTGTACACCAAGAGTTTACCAGGGGTTGTTCATGCTGGAGGGTTTGGGTGTGAGAGGGTGATTTAACAACTCCCAATTTGACGTCAGCAGAAATTTTGTTAGCCATAGATCTTGGCTTTTTGCTTGTAGCTCTACAAATTAAAGGCCAAAAAGGCGACGTCCTAGCATCCAGCCCTGAGGAACACTGCTATTCACTTTCATACATTCTGGTGAGATTCCATCAACTTGCACTGTGTGGGTTTTGTTTTTTATGCAGTTTGCTATCCATCTTACCACATGTGGCTCAGTTTTTAATACATTTAGGTTCTGTATTATGCCAGCATGAAGAATAGGGAGTCAGAGGCATTGGACAGACTAGGGAAATGGATGTATAGGTTCATAGGTTCATAGCTGTGTACTAGGCTAACGGCCCTGGAGCCTTTACAAGCCTAGCCCATAGGATTACCCTGGCATTGTGCCACCCGACCTTAGTTCCCAGTGCCTCTGTCGAGTAAGCCACTGGAGTGATCCCTGGGGTAAATTTTCTATTTCTCATCCACTCATCAAGATTTTTCTTGAAGAGGGCCAGTGAGGTGCTCTGCTTGACATGTATGGGAAGTCTGTTCCACAGCATGAGCAGTCTCTGGATTATGAACCTGTCCTTCCAGCATGTTTTGTTGATTGTGGTAATGAGGTTGAGGTCTCTGCAGCATGTGGTGTGGAGGGATTGGGATTTCTTCAGATGTAGCATTTCTAACAGAGCTGGGTCAGACATTGCTTTGTAAGTCAAGCAGAGATCACCTCTAAGTAGGTGATATGAGACAGAAAATAGTTGGAGTTTTTAAGTCTGTCCATATAAAGGACAGATGTTTAAGGCCTAGGATCCTCTTTGTGAGGTACTTTTGTGGCCTCTCCAGTTGTTCCAGGGGTTTAGTGAGGTACATGCCAAATGGGGCATTGTACTCAATGACTGGCCTAACAAGGGAAGAGTAGAGGGAGACAATGACCTCATTCATCCTGGATGCAAAACCCTTAGTAACGAGATGTGCCACATAGAAGGACTGTCTGACCACAGTGGCAATGTGCTGGTCAATAGAGAGGTTGCTGTCAACCTGTTTTCCCAGATCTCTTATAACGTCTTATGTGTTCAGTGGACTACCATCGATGTGGTAATTCATGGGAAATGGGTTTTTCCCAAAGGGGATGACGACACATTTTTTGGCATTGAGCTTAAGGCCATGGTTCTGACAGCATTTCAACAACACTTGAGGAGTTAATAATAGCTCCCAACTTGCAGTTGTCTGCAAACTTTGTCAGCCAGAGTCCCTTCATGTTGGCCCGGACTTCAGAGAAGTAGATATCAAACAGGAGAGGACCAAGGACCTAACCCTGTGGGACTTCACCCGTAAATGGTTGGCAGTCTGACTTGGAGTCAGCTACTTTTACACTGTGGATTCTACTTGTGAGCCAGTTTGCAACCCACCTAGTGATATAGGGGATGATGCCTAGCTTAGTGAGTTTTTCTATGATTCCTGAGTGGGGAATAGTATCAAAGGCCTTGGCCAGATCAAGGTAGGCTGTATGAACCACCTTGCCTTCATCCACAGCTCTGGTGACTGACTCAAAGAAGTTGACCAGGTTGAGCAGGCATGATCTACCCTTCACAAAACCAAACTGTGTGGGATCCAGAGTTTGGAGATTCCCTGTATCCTTGTTTATTAGGTCCATGATGATGTGTTCCATAGCTTTGCATATCAGACTCGTCAGGCTAATGCGGCACTAGTTCCCAGGGTCTGTAGTTGCTCCTCCTTTGTGGAGAGGGATGACTGTAGCAGTCCTCCATTCAGTAGGATACTAAGCCTGAGATGAGGCTGTGATTGAACAGGGCACACAGGTAAGGTGCCAGTTCACTCTGCAGTACATGTAGAACACAGTCATGGATATTGTCATGTCCCATACAAGCTATATTTGTGGCCTTGGAAAGTGCTGTTTTAACCTGTGCAGTTGTAATACTGGGTGCCTGGCAATCTACTGGTATTGTGACTGGTCCTTTGGGGGGGAGAGGGTTAAAGTTGGCATTGAATATGTCGGCCAGTATATTGGCAATATCTGTTGGCTCGGTATAGGAGGTACCATTGTGCAGTAGCTCAGAGCAAATCTGGGTATTGCCATGGAGATTCTTTACATAGCTATAGAAGGCCTTGTGGTTGTCTTTACTATCTGGTGCAATTCTGTTTCAATAGCTAGCTTTAGAGCATTTGATGAGGGATCTCAATTTTTTCTTGAGGCTGATAAGGGAGTTTTTTCAGTCTTGGGACTTCACCTTATTCTGCATCAGTTTCCTCCTTTTGTTATAGAGTTTGTTTATGGCAGGGGACCCCCAGATTGGCTTTTTTTTGGAGGAGAGCGTCATGGTTCTATTGGGTATGGTGAGATCCACGCATTGGTGTACATGTTCTTACAGTGCATTGGTGTATGATTCGGTGGTCATGCAACTATTCTCCATTTGCATAGGTGCCATGAAGTTAGCCACCGTCTGTTTATAGGAGCCCAAAGTTAGCTTTGGAGAAGTTTTTCATGTTGGTTACCTGTGTTGGGGGGATATGTGGGAGGGATGTGGATTTCCAAGGTGATTAGTTTGTGGTCAGATCTAACTACGGAGAAGTTGACTATTGGTGTAGAGCAGCAGTCACCCATGCTAGAAATGACCAGGTCAAGGATGTTGCTACCTCTAGTGGGGCTAAGAATGAGCTGGTCCAGGCCATTGGAATTAATGAATTCCAGGAAACATTGGGCATGTGTATCGGTACATGATTAGTTTTCCCAGTTAATGGAGGGGTAGTTGAAGTCGCCCAGTATGAAAGTGTTAGGTTGGACCCTAATATTCTCCAGGGTGATTTGGAACGTGGAGTGTGAGTCTTGGGACATAGTTGGTGACCTACAGCAGGCTACGACCTGAATCGCTGTCTTACCCAATGTTAGCTGCATCTGAAGTATCTCTGATGTGTTATGTTGGGCTACCAGTCTGGAGGTGTGCGCATCCTTTATGAATATGGACACACCATTGCCTTTGGAGCTTTGGGCCAAGTTCTGGGGCCGAAAGATGTGGAATGAGTTATAGCCTGGTAGTGCAGGGGTGCTTTCTGCTGCCTTGAACCAGGTCTCTATTATGGCACAAATGTCAATGTTCTCCATTTTAAGGAGTGCTTCGAGCTAATGCATTTTGAGATTTAGACTCCAGCATTTAGCAGCATGGTTTTCAGATTGCATTTGTTTGCAGCTGTTACGGTGGTAATTTGGTCTTTGGAACATCGCCTGAAAAAGGCACTATAGGGATGGCAAGAGCCTTGGCCAGTATCCGGAAGCCCAGGGGTGACAGATGCAGGCCATCTCTGGCAAAGCATTGATGTCTGTCAATCATGTCATCCCAGGCAGACAGATACTGGATCCCCTTAGAATGACACTAGAAACTTAGCCAATTGTTGAAATCAATAATTTTCTGCTTGTACTGTGGTATCATTCTGGGTGATGGTAGGCTGCTCAGGGCTAGAGTCATACCCACCTGGGCTACGTAATTCGAGAGCTCCTGCATGTCTCTTTTCATGTAGTCCAGGGAGGTATGTCTCAGGTTATTCACACCCACATAGGTTCATAGGTTCATAGGTTAGTACTAAGCTAACTGCCCTTTCGAGCCATTTTAAGCTTAGCCAATTATCCCTTGTGAGACTCAAACCCTGCACCTTGTGTTTGTAAGGCAAACACCTTAACCATTAGGCCACCCTCCCAACCCTGTACATGTACAATGACAGAGTCATATTTGTTTCCTGAGCATCCTTAATTACCATGCCCCCATAAGACTTTCCAGAATCAAAGCACAACCCTCCCCATGGCTACAGAAAACCACTAAGTCAGAAATGAAGAACAGGGATAAAGCCTGGGAGCACTGGCACAAAACCAAAACCCCCTCAACTAGACAGAAATTCCTAGAACTACGCAATAGAGTCAAAAAGCTAATAAAACAGGACAAATTCCAATACTACCAGTCTGCCCTAGACTCCTCTCAACACAGCCCCAAACAATTCTGGCCCTCCATAAACTCCATCCTCCACCCAGGTAAAGTCAGTACCCCTCCTCCTAACATCCCTCACTCCTCAGAAAATATTGCTACCTCATTCAACACACACTTCACACAAACCATACTATCACTAGCTAAACAACACAACCCCCTCCCCTCCAACCCACACCTTCAACTAGTAATCTCCCCACTGCCTTCTCTTTTTCTCCTGTACCTACCTCCAACATAAAAAAACTCTTAACTAAACTTAAGCCCGCCAGATTAGCAGCAGACAACCTCCGAAGTGAATACCTACAAATCGCAGCTGATGCTCTCGCCTACCCAGTATCCATCTTGATTAACCAATCTCTGTCAGAAAGTTACGTTCCCACACTGTGGAAAGTATCACATATAATTCCCCTCCACAAAGGCAGACCCTCCACAGAACTAAACAATTACCACCCCATAGCTATTCTCTCTCCACTCTCAAAAATACTAGAGAGATGCATACACTCTCAGATCTCAGAATACCTCCTTACTAACAACCTCCTTTCCAATACTCAGCATGGTTTCCGACCAAACCATAGCACCACCACTGCCTTACTCTCCTTTACTAACACTATCCTTCAGCATAAAAACAATGGCTATCTCTCCTCTGCTACTTTCCTAGACCTATCTAAAGCATTTGACATGGTCCCACACAAACAACTTATCTTTGTCCTCAATAACCTATCCTTCTCACAATCGGTCACCAACTGGTTTCAGAGTTACCTGTCTGACCGCCAACAATCCGTTGTATGGCAGAATTACATATCTCCCCAACAACCTGTCTCCATAGGGGTTCCCCAAGGATCCATCCTTGGACCCCTACTCTTCTCTGTTTTCACCAATAATCTAGCCTCTGCCACCAAACATGGCACACTCATACAATACGCATATGACTCAACCATCATCTGCTCTGCCCAGTCCCTACCCAAACTGCAAAAAGTCACACAGGAAGCCTTTTCCTCCATTGAAACTTGGTTATCCGATGCCCAATTAATACTCAACCCAAACAAAATTAAACTACTCATCTTCCAACCCACCAAACATACTCAAAACAACTCTCACTTTAACATCACAGCAAAAGACAACACCACTATATACCCAACTGAACACACCAAATTGCTAGGAGTGGAAATAGACAATAAACTAAAATTTGACATTCACATATCCTTGACCATAAAAAAAGTCCGCAATAAACTAGGAGCGCTATACAGAAATAAGCAACTTCTCACCAAAGCAGCAAAGATTTCAATAGCAAATTCCCACCTTATCTCCACCCTACTTTATGCCTGTCCAATATATACCAACCTAAGGCAATGCGATTTAAACAAGCTAGAGACCTGCTACAACAAAATAGCCAAATTTGCCACAGGGGCATCCTACCGTAGTCACCACTGTCTCTCACTTGCTGAACTGGGCTGGCTTGAACTCCCTCACCTCCTTCAATGGTATCAACTCTCACTTGCCTACAAACTAGTAAATCATCCACTAAATGTCCCATCCCTCCAGAATCTACTCCAACCCTATCGCACCACCAGACCACTAAGATCCAGCAACAAAAATCACTTGCAGATCACTAAAGCCAATAACTCTGCTGGTGAAGCCTCTTGCACCATAGCCAAATTATGGAACTCCCTCCCACCCACAATTACCTCCATACCATCATGCACCCACTTCAAAACTTTACTAAAAGCACACCTAAAAACATGCTGGCTATGCCCTTGCAACTCCCACTCTAATATCACCCACCCCATCCAACCACTACCTTTCTTTCCACTCCACTAACTACCTTGATTATAGCAAGCTCAGATGCTCATAAGCCAGTACTTATTATACAGCAGGAACTTCTTCTTGAAACATTTGTTAATGTCTGTTATGTACTTCACATATAAAGATTCTAGTTGTCTACTGATGTACTATGTTCTTCATCTGTAAATATATTGTAAGTAATTGCTATGTAAATTGTTATTTGCTATGTAATCCAATGTAACTACTGTCTGTTTATTTTAACTGTGGAGCTTTTCTCCCCGGGCCTCCGCTGAAAATGGACCTACGTCCAGTCGGACACTCCCGGTCAACAAATATAAATAAATAAATAAATAAATAAATAAATAAAATGTGTACCTGTTGTTGAGGGACCTGAGTGTGTGTGTGTTATGTGGTGGATACTGGCACCAGACAGGCAGCTGATTTTATTCAACCTAGTAAGTGGGACATCAGTGTGCCTCACTATTGAGTCACATATGACCAGTGTGTTGGGCATGCTGTTTTGCCTTAGGGGCTTTGGCTGAGTGGCACACTGTTTAGGAGAGTTATGTGTCTCGTGGTTAGTGTGTGTTGTGGTGGTCAAGTGCGTTTCTGCCTTAGAAGTCTCTGCTGTTTGGGTTGATTTCTATTGAGAGCCTCCACAAAGGTGGGTGTGTGGTTTGTGTAGTTATGTGAAGGCAGTGCTGGTGTGTGTTTTGGAAGGCTATGTGTTCCATGTGGTATGGTGCAAGTGTTGGCCTTCTCCTCTTGACCAGCTATTCTGGTCTTGGCTGGGGAGTGTGTGGCTTCCAATTTGGATATATAAGTGCATCTCTCGCAAGTCTGAGTGTTGGGAGGTAAGAAGAGAGGGTTGTCTACATTGCTACATTGCCTCAGGATGCCCAAGTTCACCAGGTTAATAGGAGAAAGCACAGGGAACTGACCTTTAGACATGCCTGGAGGGGTGGGCATTAATAATAAGCACTGGAGCTGTAGACCATTTAGTGCTGGTAGCACTTTTGTGTGCTACAATAATTGCTGCAAGAAGTCTGGTAAAGTGCTAGACTAATAAGCTAGTAAATATGCAGGAGAGGAGAGAACTAGCAGATCTAAGGGAAAAATTGAAGTGCAGACTTTGGCACCACTGAAAAGCTTACAAACAGTCCTGCCTACAGCAAATCTGTATCTGGACTAGACTTGTTGCAGGAAAGCCGGGAAACAAGCGCAAATGTGAGCTTTTAAACCAGAAAGTTGAAAGAGATGGAAAAACTACCCAAACGGCTAATAAACTATAATTTCTGGGCCAGAAACCACTCCTCTTGTGGTAGAAAGGCTACATAATGCTTACCACTCTCACAGGTAAGCTAGAAGGCTTCCCTCCAACACAGAAAGGCTTGGGGGTCTCAGAAGCTTACAGACAGCCCTGGATACAGCAAATCTGTATCTGGACTAGACTAGTTACAGGAGAGGTGGGAAACAAATGCAAATGCTGACTTTTAAACCAGTAGTTGAAAGAGTTGGAAAAACTGCCCAAACAGCCAATAAACTATGAATTTTGGGCCAGAAACCACTCATCTTGTGGTAGATAGGCTATCTAGTGCTTACCACTCCCACTGATAAGCTATAAGGCTTCCCTCCAACACAGAAAGGCTTGGGGGCTCAGACGCTTACACACAGTCCTGGATACAGCAAATCTTTATCTAGACTAGACTAGTTACAGGAAAGGTAGGAAGCACGCTTAGAATTTTTTTTTACAGAAAAGTAGCTAAAACAGCACTAAAAACAATTCAAGTGCAGTGCAAGCTAGCACACTTGAGTGTGTAGCAGTATTAAAGCAAATGCAGTTTAAATAAATGCAAATTATTCAAAATGTATTCTGGGCTGAATTTAATTATTGTTTTTATTTAACTCTGAACAGTTAAAAAGAGTCAAACAATATAGTTATCAGCTGAGAAGCACACTCAGAACACATGGATGTCCTTTTCTGTTAGTAAAGTGGAAAGGAAGAAAGGAGAAGTAGAAGATAATTCAAGCTCAACAAACTAAGTGGGTTGGCCTTCTCAGTTCATCAGTGACCTTTGCACTTCAAGCTCAGAACTATCTAACATACTTGTTTCCAAAGAGACTTGATCAAGGAGCTTTCCAAGTGTTTTTCAGGTATCTTGCCTATGAACATCCAAAAGATGGATGCCCAAATGTCTACCCTTTAGCTTACTTCAAATGTGACCATGCTACTGCAGCCGGTACAGGTATGACCATGCAATGCCATACCAGGATATGGCTATGTGACTTCTCAAGAAAGCTTCGAGGTGTCTTTTAGCTTTCCCCCCTATGATGATTCCACCCTGTTTGGACTTAAGGTAAAAGAAATGCTTACCAGGAGTGAGCAGGATGGTAATGCCTTGTCTGCTATGGGAATCTGTTTCTCTGCTCCTCAAAGATTATTTCCCAAGAATCAAAAAGGAGGTTGAAAATGTGGCTCAAAAAATCCCAAGGCTTTCATCAGGACATTCCTGGGGCTAGACCTCCCTAAGGCAAAGGTGGAGGCAATTCAAATGGCCACCAGCCGAGCAGAAGAAGAGGAGCACAAAAACAAGGTTTGTGTGGGCCTTTCACTGAGAAACCTTATCAGTGTCCTGGAATGGTGGCTAGACTGCTGCATTCTGACGGCATTTGGGAGATGCTTAGCCTTACACCCTTTAGCCCAGTAAATCATAACGTTTGATTCTTGGGTGCTAAGGATAATTACCAGAGGCTATACCATACCCTTTTAGTCCATCCCAAAGACAAGATCAAAGGTTACCATTACCATACCTGATCAACTGGAATCTGCAGCAACAGAAGTGTCAAGGTTGCTCACCAAAAGAGTCATCCAGGTGGTCCTCCAGAACATTTAGAATATGGAGTCTATTCCAGGTCCTTTTTATTTACAAAAAAGACCACAAACCAATATTGGATCTCAGTAACTTAAATCAGTATATCAACAAAGTTTTGGATGGTCCTGGTGCAGTCCATTTTGTTTCTATTGAAGAAGGATGATTGAATGTGCTCTATCAATCTCCAGGATGCCTCCTACTATATCAAGATCCAGAGGCACCTGGGGAGGTTTCTCTGTTTCCATCTGGGAGCCATTCGCTACCAATTCAGGGCCCTGCCATTCAGTCTCCCCTATCCCCCCAGTTGTTTACCAAGATTATGGCAGAAGTAGCAGCTCATCTCCGACTGCAAGGGATCTAGATCTTTCCGTATTTAGATGATTGGCTCCTAACTGCTACCTCCAAGAATCTACTATTATAGGTTCATAGGGGCATAGGATGATACTAGGCTGTTGGCCTGGAGGCCCTTATAAGCCTATCCAAGAATTTCGCCCATGTTCCCTCAAAGTCAGCACCTGTTTTCCCTGTCCAGCAGGGACACAGATGGGATCCCATGGGTATATTTTCTGTTTCCTATCCAGTCATCCAGGTTCCTCTTAAAGAGGGCTAGAGAGGTACTTTGCTTGACATGGAGAGGGAGTCTATTCCATAGATGGGGGAGTCTTGGGACACAAGTCATTCCTGCCAAGTTCTAGTAATGTCACAGACCAGGTTAAAGCTTTGCATGCAGGTTGTGCAAGTGGAGTTTGTCTTATGGATATGCAGCAACTCCATCAAGGCTGGATCTGAAATGGCCTTGTATACCAGACACAGGTCACCTCTGAGCAGTATTTATGAGACTGAGTAGAGGGACAGGGCTTTTAGCCTATCTGTATAGGATAGGTGTTTGAGACCCTGGATTTTCCTAGTCAGGCGCCTCTGTGGTCTCTCCAACTGCTGCATGTGCTTGGCAAGGTACATGCCAAAAGGGGCATTCTACTCAATAATGGGTCTGATAAGGGAGGAGTACAGGGATGTTATGACCTCCTTGTTCCTGGATGAAATACCCTTACTTATGAGGTGGGCCATGTAAAAAGCCTTGCCATGCAACGGAGGCAACATGGTGGTCAAAAGTCAGGTTATCAACCTGGGTGCCCTAGTCCCTCATGACTGATTGCATGCTTAGTACATTGTTATTATTGTGATAATTAGTGAGGATGACATTTTCCCCAAAGCGATAATGATGCATTTCTTGCCATTCAGTTTGAGGCCATGCTTCTGGCACCAGTCATTAGTTAGGGTAAGGCCCTCTTGGAGGATGTTCACATCACTAGGGGAATTTAAGACAGTGCCCAGCTTGCAGTCATCTGCAAACATGGTCAGCCACAGACCACTGGTTTTGGCTTGCACCTTAGAAAAGTATATCCCAAACAGTAGAGGCTCCAAGACCAATCTTTGGGGTACACTGCTTGTTACGAACCTACTACTAAAGGTGGCTTCTCCTACTTTGAGTGGGTTCTGTCAGTGAGCCAGTTAACTACCCATCTGGTAACATATGGGTTGATGCCTAGCTGGGAGAGGTTATCTATTATTCCCAAGTATAACAGCCATGATCTCCCTTTGACAAACTGTGTGGGGTCCAGCATTTGGAGGTTGCCAATGTCCTTGTTTATAAGGTCCATGATAATGTGTCCCATGGCCTTGCAGATCAGGCTAGTTAGGCTGAAGGGTCTATATTTACCTGGGTCAGTGGACATTCCACCTTTGTGTAGAGGGATGACAGTGGATGTCCTCCATTCAGTTGGGATGAAGCCGGTGATCAGGCTTTGGTTGAATTGGGTGTCTAGTGGAACTAGGAGCTCATGCCTGAGTTCATGTAGGATACATCCAGGGTCCCATGGAGACTGTATTTTTTGCCTTTGAGAGGGAATTAAGGACCTGCTCCCTGGTGATGAGGGGAGGGGGGCAGGTGCTGGGATGTCCTGGTTTACTGATGGGGGTACAGGGGGCTGAAGCTCTCACTGAACCTGTCTGTCAGCAGGTTGGCTATATCTATGGCGTTTGTGTATGTGTTGTTAATGACCACCAGTTCAGAGTAGATTGCAGACATATGTGAAGAAGGCCTTGTGATTGTCCTTGGTGGATGTGGCCAATTTGGACTCGATGTTAGCCTTAGAGGATTTCACCAGTGACCTTAATTGCTTGTTCAGACAAAAGAGATATTGCTTCCAATCTGGAACCTGCTCCTTCTTGGCCCTGGACAGCAATTTTTTCCTTCTATTATAGAATTTGTTTATTACTGCTGTCCACCAGACTGGTTTACTCTTCCTTGAGGAAGATAATTTGGTCTTGTCAGGTACTGCTGAGGCCATACAGCTATGTAGATGCTCAAATAGTTTTTTGGTGTAGGCTTGGACATTAGTACTAGCTCCAGCTGAAGGGACTGTGACTGTGAAGCTGCTTATACCTGCTCTGAAGAGATTGTAGTCAAAGTTGGAAAAGTTTTTTCATTTGACCTTGACGGGGGGGTGGCGTCAGGGGAGATGGTGACTTTAAACGTGATCGCTTTATGGTTGGATCCTGCCAAGGAGGATGGTTGGATCTTGCCAAGGAGGATGACACTGTAGGAATGCTACAGTGGCTACTCATGTTGGTTAGGACCAGGTCTAGAATAATTTCTCTTCTCATAGGGTTGTCGACTAGCTGATCCAATGCATTGGCATTGGCAAAGTGGCAAAAGAGATTTTCAGCTGCTGGAGCTAACCATGCTGTGACCTCTTTGCTTCTTACCTCAACAACAGATGCAGCAGCTACTTCTCCCTCATCCCTCCACAGGGACTGTCACTGATAGATGCTCTGGTCTACTTTTAAACCCCCAGGTCTCTTTTATGCCTTTCCACCAATTCCCCTTCTCACAAAGTTCATTCAGAAAGCCATGAGGGGCAAGCCCAGGGTAATCCACAGTGCCCTCTTTTGACCTCGGCAGGTATGGATCCCCTTCCTTTGGCTTCACCTGTTATACCTACCACAGGTACCGAATTCCATTCCAGATCTGCCCAGTCACCCATCTGGGATACCTCTACTGGATTTTCAATCCCTAAAACTAACCACATGGTTTCTCCAGTTTTAGCAATAGCCAGAGATGCCAGGATTTTTCCCCTGTAGTCCACATTTCTTCTTCTCAGAAGGAGCCAACCAAAAAGACTTACAAAAATAAGTGGAAAAGAGTTTCCATTTGGGGGTCCCCGAAGGGCTTAGATCCTTTCTCAGCGCCTCTACCAGCAGTACTGGATTTTCTTTCTGAACTTTTATGTGAGGTTCCAGTTACTCTACTTTAAAAGTCCATCTGGTCATCATCTCAAATTTTCACTTAGGACGTAATGATTTGTCTATTGTATCACTTAAGGTGACCAAAGCTTTCCTTAAGGGAACATTCGTATTGCGACTGCATGTTCAAGATCCAGTTCCACCATGGGATAATACACTCTCACTCCAATCACTGACCCAAAACTCTGAACTTGCAGCATTAGTAGATTTAAAATTTCTCTCTTTGATGAGTATTTTTCTGATATCCGTCATGTCAGCAAGACAAGTTTCAGAACTACAAATACTTTCATGCAAGTCTCCCTTCCTTATTTACCACAGGGATAGAGTTTCACAGAGCGCAAATCCCTTTTTCCTTCCAAGAGTGGCATCAGAAACAAAGTTAAATCAACAAATTGATTAGCCTGTATTCTTTCCAAACTTTGCTACCTAGGTGAACACACCCTCTATACCTTAGATGTCTATAGGGAACTCAGATTTTATTTACATCATACAAAAGACTTTAGAAAATCAGACCAGCTCTTTGTCTCCTTTTCCAAGACAAAACTAGGACAACACGTATCAGAAGTCATTCTTATGTGTGGCTAGTAGATTGCATTTCCTTTGTATATATGATGAGGGTTGTCCTTTCTTGAGTCCACTCAGACCCATTTTAGGCAGCTTGGGAAACTGTCTCACACATTGAATCGGACACAAATAAACAAAATCAGATATGAAAGTTAAGGATTTAGCATAATGATAGATCTGTGTTGCCCTGTTTTCATCCAGTTCAACATCTCTCCCTCCTTCCCCTTCTAAATTGTCATTCTACATTTCCTGGAGTTTGATCAAACCTTGACAGAACCCTGTCTGTCTCCTGTTCCACTTTTTATGCCATAGCGGACAGTGTTGTGGACCCCCCCTCTTTTATTCCCTTAACCAGTTATTAGAGACTTTTTTGGAATTAGTCAAGTAACTTGATCTGGCGTAAATCAGCCAGGAGGAGGAGGAAATCCTGGGTTGGGGAGGAGTTAGAGCTCTTGGATCCAATATTCTAGCATAAGGTGCCGAGGTGAGACCCAACCAGATTCTGTAACCCACATCTTGAACTAGACAAAAATAGGACAACTCGGCTCTGTCATTATGGTAAATATATAACTTTCATTTTTCAACTATGAGATGGGTAGGCCAATCTCTAACTAAATAGGATAGGTTAATTCGAGCCCAGAAAGGAAAACTGGCTAAGCTTTAAATGGCCCGCAAGAGCAGCTAGCCTAATATTTACCTATGAACCTATAAATATTGATTTATGCCAAAGAAAAGGTTTGTGGCCTTGTGGGCCCATGAGTTGAAAACCACCCAGGACCCAAGGTAGACTTAACCTGTCAAAGCAGTTATTCATAACGTGTTCACTTATCCTTGCTTAACAGTACTCACTCATGCAAGCAGACTAAGTCCCCTGCACCTCTTAAATTATTATTCTTAGTCCAAGTTTGCTCTGTCTCGGAGAAGGTGCATAAACCAGATAAATAAAGGAAAGTTGTCTCACTTTCTTTCTGATATTCTGTTGACTCTCAGGAGTAAGAGAGATCACTGCAAAATAAAATGCTCTGAGAAAAGGGGTCTTGAACAGTTGAAAGTGTACTTTCTAAAAAGTGGAATAGATAGACTCACATTGTTTAAGGAGGAGCGGTTACTTGATCCATAATCTAAACAGATGAATGATGTTAGTCTGTAAAAGTAGTGTATAAAATGGTACAACATATGAATATTCAACCACTTACTCTGACATCATGCTCTACTTGCTGACACTCATTTTACAATGTGGCAGTCTTTGCATAATGTCTTTCTGAGGTAGTGGCTGATATGGGTCCATTTGGGATCAGTCTACTATCACATTTATCAAATTAAATAAATAAATAAAGAAAATGTGTAGATGCTAGCTAATTAACCATTGTCTCCGTTTCCTGTTGTTTATATTTAATTTTAATACAAAGTTAACCTAACCTGTGCCAGCTCTATGTGCTATCTGCTTCAAAGTGTTTCAAAAAGAACTGGGTCTGATAAGGCCCTGAGGACCAGACACAAATCACTCCCTCAGGCTCCCGTATGACATTACAATGATGCATCCCTTAACTCTTTGCGCCTTAAGCAGCGTTAACTAAGCACAGTATCGGATGACAGAAGACTTTAAGAGGAATGCTTGTTTAATCTTGAACTACGGCTTACAAAATATTTCTCTAAGCCATGCTGCACATTGATGCTAGTGTCTCAAAAAACAATATGTTACAGAAAATCTTATGACAGCAAAGTTATTCAGAATTAACCCATCTTTGCTATGGTAATAAGTGCAAAACTCCAAATGAAGCTTTGATTTTATATTTTGTTTTCAGCACAGAATTGTCATATATGCTGTTGCTGTGCAACAAAAATATTTTCAGACTTTTATAACTGAGTAGCATTAGCTTCTAAGTCTATACTATCAGTAACAGAATTATTCACTAAGTCGCCAATTTTCCATTTATGCCTTGTAAATGACCTGTACACACACTGCTTTAGAAATATTTACAGAACAACTAAAGAAATGTTGCTTATGCTTTTTAATATTTGCAAATAGCAGTCAGTGTCATTCAGATTTATTAACATGGCTTCTTCATATCTGTGACAGCTTTGTTTGTCTTCATTCTTAGTGCTAGTTAGGTGATTCCATACCATTTCATGATACTCATGCAGATATCCAAATATTACTAGGGTTTGTTTTTACCAGAAGTGAAATTCCTGGTAATACACATCCTGACACTCTGAAAAATAAACTGTGATTCAAAAAGAACAACAAATACAGAAACTCATTGTTAGGCTTCTCAAGCATTTTTATAGGGGAGCTGCACCCCACAATGTAGGGGGACTGCACCCCACATACTCCTGATGCTTATATATACTAAGTGTGAAATCACTATACCTTATTGTAGTCAAAACACTGAGATTCTACAGCTTGAGGTTAGTATTTGCTCCTCTGCTCACATTGATGGTTCTGGAAATTTCAGCCTGGTCCGTAAACATTCAGTGGGCACTCTAACTTCCACTATAAACAACCAGTGCAGCGGGATCTGATGGGAATTTCTTATAAAAAAAGATCGTGTTGGGATTAAGTGTGGCTAGTGGTAAACAATGAAACAGAAGTGAGACAACATCAAAAAACATCGTAAAAATAGCATTTACTAAGACAATTAAGAATATGAATAGTTAAGTAGCTTCCTGTAATCTAGGATTTGACTCCTTCTGCCTCTGTTTGCCTATGTGTGACTCTGAACAATGAAATTATCTAGACAGTGCTTTGGGACAGTTAGGAAAGTTAGGCTAGTCTCTTCAATGTTTTCTTGGAAGACAGGCCCAATAACTAACTACCTTTGAGCCTATAAAATTCGACAGAGGTATAGCACAGCTTCTAAAGGACGTTCAGAGAACAGGCATCTTAAAATTTGATTTCTCTTTTTTTTTTCCTGTTTCTTTGAACACAACCTAAAAAAAACATAGGGCTTGCACATGCTGTCCTCAGAGGAACCCAGAAACATTTAAGTGAACAAGGAACTTGTACCAGTGGAGACTGGTGACTTCAAAGCAAGGGGAGACTGCAGGAAGAAACTGAATGGGTGGAGCAAGCCGTATTGGGCAGGGCTCAACTGCAGGAAGAAACTGAATGGGTGGAGCAAGCCGTATTGGGCAGGGCTCAACTGCTGGAAGAAAGTGAATGGGTGGAGCAAGCCGTATTGGGCAGGGCTCAACTTCAGGAAGAAACTGAATGGGTGGAGCAAGCCGTATTGGGCAGGGCTCAATTATGGGAGGTCAGTTACCATTAGCTGAGATTAAGTAATTGAATTAAGAGGGGTATAGGGGGCTGCTCAGCCTCTAGACGTCATGGGGTTCTTGGTGCTCTGAGGTGTATCTTATAGTTTTTCTTATGACTTTCTATTCTAATGATGGCCTGAGCAAATGAGTGACAAGAAATTCAGTCTCATTTTTTCTTTCAAATAAAAGTATGCTGTGTTTAAAGCATAATATTCAAAACCCACTAAATAATAGTTCCCCAATAAACTAAGAAGACAAATTCTTGCAAAGATACATAAACCTTATGCGGAAATATTGTCCTGCTATCCCTTAAAAAAGATAGCGACCAGCTGTATACCTATGTGGTGTTAGATTGGCATGAAAGACAAAGCATAGATGACTAGAAACACGTATTGCACAGCTAACTGTCTGGTAGATGAAACCAAGTGACATAGATAAAGCCCACAGGGAGGCAGGGAATCATGCAGATTGTGTATAGTATGTGTCACAGCCAGAAGCAGGATATGTGTGAGAGAATCAAGTGGTGTTAGATGGCAACACACTTTGATGTAATTGTCAATGATCTCATACATATCCTGCTTGGACCACCACAGACAGCCACTTATCTGTTTAAAATCTTTATTAAACCACCATTTAAGACATAGGCAAATATACTACATTTATATGAAAGAAGACAAACCATGTTCACATATGTGCTTTTTATACAATTATCAAAAATCCAACAATATATAAGTTACTCAATTCCTGCCTTCCCTTAAACTCACTCCTCAACTTTGATTAACAATTTCTAGTAATTCAGATCCTGTATTGCATCTCAAAAAATCTTTTCCTTAGTCATACCCATTTGCTCACCCAATATTTTTGACAAGAGTACTCTGCAGGGAACTTTTAAAGTCTGCCAACTCTTTACACTCCCAAACATATTTTCCAAGTTTTCCTTGTCATACCTCCAACATTTATCATCTACCCAAGGAAAAATTCTTTGGAGTCTCTTTGGGATATAAAAATACCTAAGCAAACACTTTCAAGCAAAAGTGCTAAATCTTGTCGACTTTGTTGCTTATTTGGGAGCCGTACTTATGTCCTCCCATTATTTTCTTGTGTAGTGGTTATCTGGTCTCACTTCTCAACCTTTTCTGACCTTCTCTGATTGATTCCTATAGTTTTTGTGTGGTATTTTATATGCCCTACAAATTATCCCTTTTCTAACTGCAGCTTTTGTTCTAGATTCAACTGAAAACTTTACTAGAGCAGGTCTTTCACTTATGATTCCCCTATCCCTTTTTCTTTGCCTAGACTCTGATCTCATTCTCTGATAGTGAAGGCAGCCTGAAGCCTGCAATCTAAATATCTTCTTGGCCTCTTCCCATTCTATTACCTTTCCTTCTCTAGTTATTTGCTTCCAGTACTTTGCCTCCTTTACCAGCTTTCTCCAGTAAGTTCCAGTCCCTTATTGCCTATTCTATGTACTCCTAATTGCAGTCATCCCTATCAGCAGATTCTCCTTTCGTCATCCTCTTGTTGGCTTATTTCTTAGAATGCTTTTGGTTACTTTATGAATATAATATTTTGTATGTCTCTTGTTATTCTCCTTAAGGATCTGCATCCAAAATCCCAGACTCTCTTTATTTCTTGAATCCCCCCTGCTTCATCATCATCCCCTTTCACTTTGCATTATAGCTTTTTCCTTGTGTTATGTATATGAGACTTAACTGTGTAGCTCTAAACATATCAGTTAATCAAAAATCACTTTGTTCTACTGGAAGAATCAACTTAATCACACTTGCCCTTGCCATTTTCCCCTCCCAGATAAAATCCTTCAACTCATTATTAATTACTGTCCACAACTTCCTCTCTGGTTGATAAAAATATGTATGACCTATATATAAAACTAAAGGGACTAAAAACATTTTCACAGCTTGTATCATCCATAAACAAGAATTTCTAGTTTCTCAGTGTTTGTATTATCTTTGGTTTAGTTTCTTCCCACATATCCTTAGCTGCTATATACAAATAAAAGGACTAAAAATATTTTCACTACTTGTATTTTGCTTTTCATACCCATAAACAAGAACTTCCAGTTTTTTAGTTTTGTATTATCTTTTGTTTAGTCTCTTGTCACAGCTCCATAGTTGTCATAACAGAATCCTTTTTAATCCATACTCCTAACTCCTTCATTTTATCATGTACTTATAAATATGGGTATTGCTGAACCAATTTTTGGTGGGTACATAGTTTACAGTATAAACTTTGTTAATTTTTTTATTCCAAAAAAAAAACTTGAAGATGTCTCAGAATGTTCCACATTACTGAGATGTCCTTTTCAGGCTCTTCCAGGTACAAAATAATATTGTCTGCAAATAAAGCCAACTTTTCCTGACTAGCATACCAATTATATCATTGAATATCTGAGCCTCTTATTTTCTTTGCAAATGGCTGAAAATATAATTCAAATAACAAAGGGAAAAGAGGATACCCTGCCTGGTTTTCATGCTCAGACACAGCTTATCAGAGAGGAAGCCTCCCACTTTCTCTTTTGCCTCTGATTCATCATCTGTCTTCCTTATTAACCTTATTATTGTATCGGAATGCAAATGACCTACTATAAAATCCCTGCATGTACTGTGGAGTGCAGTGCTTTTTCTGTATCAAGACCCACTAACAACAGTGGTATTTTTTTGTATTCTGCTTACTTCTGGATCATCATTGTTCTATTAATGCTACCAAATGTTTGCCTTCCCTCCAGAAAATCACATTGATCCATATCTCTCAATTTTGGCAACACCGTTGCTATTCTTTTATCTATTATAGATATAAGCACTTTATAATCATAGTTTACAATTGAAATGGGCCTATATGAAGCTGGGACGCCACCACAGCTTTCTTCCAGGATGGTAAAACACTGTTAAACAGAACCTTCCGGATCTTTATCACTTTCTTCCCTCTTAGCTTCCAAACTTCCACAGGAATTCCATCTATTCCTGAAGACTTCCCTGCAGATTGTATATATGTTACTCTTTTTATCTCATCTCCTCCTAATTGTTATTTGTTGAGCCTCATCTACCTCTAACATTGGCATACTTAAGTGTGCCATAAATATTTCCAATTGTGTTTTCTCGATTTTCACATTCCTGTGCTTTATAGAAATTTTCATCAAATTTCCAAAATATCTCTAATATATTCCTCTACGGGATCTCTGGTTATTTTTCTCATTATAGGCTCACTAAGTCTAGCAACGATCCTTTCCACTTCCTGTTGCTTAAGTCATGCTAAGAGTTTTTGTGCTCTGGAGTTATTATCAAAATTTCTAGACTCATACACATTGTCCAGGTACTCCCTTATTTTCTCTTTAGCACTCTGCAGTTGCACCTCTTCTTGTTCTGTGAGATTCACTTTATCCTATAATACTTTAACCTTTGTCAGGCTCTCTAAATAATTCTTGTTACTTCTTCACCATATCTCTTTTTCTTTTATTTGTACCCTATTTTTAAACTCCACTTTCATTTTATACCACTCACTAGCTATGACTTCTGCAGAAAGTTCTAAGTTCACTAATAATTCTCGAATAATGTTCACTACCCATTTCTTAGAAATCTCTCCCTTTAACAGGTAGGCGTACAAGCACCAGTATCTCATTTTTACTTAATTACCCTGCATTTTTATCTTACTTGTTATTGGAGCATGACTTGAAATTGTTAATGGATGTGTGTCGAAGTTTCCAGTTAAATGCACGTTCCTGTGAAATGTCATTTCTCTCTAGTGTAGCCCAGTTATCGTACATTTGGGGAATAATATGCAGATTCTCTCCAAGTTCATACTACTGAATTCACATCTTCCTTACTAAATATTTTCATAAAAAAAGACATCTACGTATTGTGTACAATGGTGATGTTTATGATGGAAAGTGAAAAGAAAATTATGACCAACTTGTT
This sequence comes from Protopterus annectens, assembly GCF_019279795.1. Classification (NCBI taxonomy): domain Eukaryota; kingdom Metazoa; phylum Chordata; order Ceratodontiformes; family Protopteridae; genus Protopterus; species Protopterus annectens. Next base: position 1,884,676,825 of record NC_056729.1, read on the forward strand.
ATTTTTAGATATACTGCAACCTCACATACAAAGTCATTCCCATCACAGACAATCCATGTGCTAATCAGTTATAACCACTTTACTGACAGCACACCTCAGATATCTGACTGTTAAAAGAGACCCAGTAAAGTATTCAAGCTCCTCACAAATGCATGTTATGTCAACAATGGAAGAATAATTATTGTTTAATTTGAACTTTCATCCACACACAACCCCTGTAACCTGTAATTAAATCCATTACTGAATGTGTACACCTCAGATATCAGAATACAGTGAAATATAAAATAATTGACCACAGCGATATTAACCTCACTCAATACCAACACACACAAACACACAGATGCGACCATCAATCACAGCCGATTGTATGACTGTGACTTTAGACTTCATATGCTAGACTGTGAGCCAATGAATGAACAAATATATAAGTAATTGTCAAACAGCTCATTACTATTAGAATACAGTGTGTGGCCCACTGCAAGCAAATATCTCTCAACATGTTGACTCAAGAATAAAGGCGAAAGCTAAAAAATAAGGCTGAACAAAAGATCAAAATCAAGGACAGATATCACCTTTGTGTACTTAGTTGCTAGAAGAACATGCTTTTCCTGGAGGTTATTAAGTCTGAAACAAAATATGCCTGTCAGTATTTAGCGATTGCAGTTTTCATTGATTTGCTGGAGCACCACACATTTGTACAAGGAAAATAGACCAAATGTGAAGCAAAATCCAGGACAGTTGAGAGCTTCTCTCAACATCTTCACTGAACGATTCTTTCCAAAGCAAACAACGATGAAGAGACAAAATCCAAAATCAGGAACATTTTTAAATATAGCTAGTTATTAAAGGAATAGGTTTTCCATCAACATGAACTTTCTGAAATAAGCAGTATGAAACTGTAATGCCTAACTTTATTGTATGGCTGTAATACTCAAATTTACCAGGAAAACGGTGGCAACATCAGGACCATTCTGCAAAAGTAAACATATTTGAGAGCATCTGCATCCTCCATGCATGCATACCTATGCACGGATTTTCAGAGGACTACACACTTTGTAGGAGAACACAACTCTTCTTTGCCCTCTCCCGCCTCTCATTTTGTTTGCTCAAGAATTGTATACAACGCCAACACTGAATAATGAAAGATGAAAAATCAGAGACATTTTGTTAAATGTGAATATAATTTGTTTTAAAATATTAACGGGGCAAGAGGTATTCCATCAACATGCATTTTCTGAACAATAAGAAGTGTGGAGCTAGAATGCCTGGCTTTATTGCCTGATGGTAGAAGTCAGTATAGCAGTCAGTGTTTCACCAGAAAAAAATCTAATTTGTGAGGAATGGAGAAAATATATAAGAAAATAAATAAATGCTGCAAAATCACTAACAGTTGAGAGAATCTTTACTCCCCTCCCCTCAAACATAGGTTCATAGGTTCATAGGTAGGTACTAGGCTATCTGCCCGAAGGCATTTATAAGCCTAGCCAGAATGTGTTGGCTTTCGCCGCCCCCTTAGATTAGGTCCCTGTGCCTCTGTCCAGCACAGCCATTGAAGTGATCCCTGGGGTAAACTTTCTGTTTCCCATCCACTCGTCAAGGTTTCTCTTGAAGTGTACATTCATACATCTAATCCTCACATGTGTATGTATTACATCCTTCTAAGTTGTGAAATGCTGATTGAGGGCTCAGTGTCTGTTATTCTAAAAGTGTATTAGTTCTGGTTTAAGCACTTGGGCTTCAGGCCAGTTATTTTACATTAAGAAGGTTCGTGGTCTGCACTCTTGTGGGAGGAGAGGCTGGACTCTGCCCTTCTGAGCTGGGAATTTCTGGTTAAAGGCTTATAGTGCCTGCATATTTGAACTGTTTCTTACTGAAATTGGTACACATTGTTTGCTGTAGCATAGACTAAATCCAGGCCTGCTGAATCTAGCTTTATTTGTATGCTGCTTGTTTGTTTGCTTGTTATTTCCCTGAAACGCTAATTCCACCTAAAACGCGGCTTTTCAGCGCTTCTGTGGATCCCTAGTGATATCTGCATTGCTTACTGTATTTATTTCCTTGTTTCACTAGAAAGAAAGTTACTGTTTGTTGTTTTTGCATTTAAGTTACCTGAAACACATTGTATTTAAGTTACCTGGCACTTGCTCACTAAAGCAATTATATAAGTCAGCACTAAAATATTAAAAGCACTACACCCTCACAAACTCCCCTTGAGTACCTTGTTCCCCACTGGCCCTTTTTTTCAATTATAAAGGAATTCCCAATACTATTCTAGCATGTCCAAAGGTCAGTTGTCAATCTCCTCTCCGGTCCAGCTGGTGAATCTGGGAATCTTGAGGCAATGTTACAACTGCCTCATGTACACAGACAACCCTCTCCTCCTCCCAACAAATTCCAACAGATGTGAGAGATGCAACCATATAGCCATACTGGAGGCTAAGCTCTCTCAACTCAGTACTGGCGAAACCAGTCAGGAGGACAAGGAAACCACACTCACTACAATTCCAATCTCACATAGACATACCACGACAGAAAACCAAACACATAAACACACAAAAACATACTCGGAGGCTCTAAATAAAAATCTGCCTAAGCAGCAGAGACCTCCAAAGCAGACACCCAAGCAACCGCTACCCCAAAACAAAACACGTGCAACACATAGCTCACAAAGCCAGTGTGCCGAACAGTCACAGCCCTTAAGGCTAAACAACACACCTGATACACTTGTAATAGGTGACTCTATCGTCAGGCACACTGACGTCCCGCTCACCAGGCTGAACAAGGAGAAGGTCACGGTGAGCTGCCTGTCAGGTGCTAGGATCCGCCACATAACACAAGCACTCAGGTCACTCCAAGGCAAGTACAAATATGACCCAGTCATTGTCCATGCTGGTGTGAATGACCTGAGACGTACCTCCCTGGACTACATGAAAAGAGACATAGAGGAGCTCTCTGAGCATGTAGCCCAGGCCGGTATGACCCTGACCTTGAGTAGCATCTTACCCTCACCAAGAATGATGCCACAATATGAAGACAAGATGATCAATTTCAACAGTTGGCTTAAGTATTGGTGTCATTCAAAGGGGATCCAATGCCTGTCAGCCTGGGATGACATGCTCAACAAGCCACGATGCTTCACTAGGGATGGCTTGCACCTGTCACCCCTGGGCTTTTGGATATTGGCAAAGGCTCTTGCTACCCCCATAGTGCCTTTTTTAGGCAAGGCTCAAAAGACAAACCCACCTCCATAGGTATCACAAGGGATAAGAAACTAAGAGTAATGCTACCCAATGCCAGAAGTCTAAACCTCAAGATGCATGCACTCGAAACTCTCCTTAGCATGGAGAACATCGATATCTGTGCAGTAACAGAAACCTGGTTCAAGGCTCCCGAGAGCACCCCAGTACTACCAGGTTATACCTCATACCATGCTTTTCGGCCCCAAAACTTGGACCATACCACAAAAGGAGGGGGAGTATCAATATTCGTCAAATATACCCACACCTCGAGGTTGGTGGCACAGCATGAAGCATCAGAGACTATCCATGTGCAACTAACAGTGGGTAAAACTGTCTTCAAGTTTATAGCCTGCTAAAGACCACCCTCCCAAACCCAGGAACCCCACTCGGCCTTCCTGAGAACACTGGAAAATATGAAGGTCTCTCCAAACACCATTATATTGGGCGACTTCAACTACCCAAACATTGACTGGGAGCATTACTCTAGCTCCAACACCCTAGCCCAAAGGTTCCTAGAATTTATAAACTCAAATGCTATGGAACAACTTGTTACCACTCCCACAAGAGGGGAAAACATACTGGACCTGATCATCACCAACATGGGGACTCTATGCTCCAGACCAGAAGTGTATCCCTCACTGGTAAGATCAGACCATAAACTAATCTCACTGGATATTCACATCCCGACTCCACCCCCTGCCCTGAAAACCACAGTGAAAAACTTCTCTAAAGCAAATTTCACACTCCTCAAAACCGAAGTGGAATCCTTCAAAGCCCCCGGGCCTGTGAAAAATACGGCCCAGACCGCAGAATCCTTTATAAACGCTTTCTATGAACACCTTCAGGAATGCATGGATCATGCAATCCCAAATAAAACCAAGACCCAATCCTCCAAAGGCAGACGTCCTGTCTGGTGGACCCCAGCCATAAACAAACTATACAGTAGAAGGAGGAAGCTACTACATGCAAAATCCCAAAAAGGGAAGGCATCTCTGATCAGTATTAGCAAAAAACTACGGGCACTCATAAAATCGTCTAAGGCCAGCTTCGAGAGAAAAATTGCACAGGACACTAAGGATAATCAGAAGGCTTTCTTTAGTTATGTTAGGAACCTGGGTGGGAATTCCCAGATATGCTCAGAATTAGTCCAAAATGACAAAAAATACACCGGACCCACAGACATTGCCAACATCCTAGCTGACAGGTTCAGCGCAAACTTCTCCCCACCCTCCCCACCAAAAGGGCAATTATTTATCCCAGCAGAGTGCTGCCCCCCTGACATCTCAGATGCTCAGGTAAGAGCTGCCCTCTCCAAAGCAAAAAACACAGCATCAATGGGACCAGACGGTGTTCCGGGCTGCGTCCTACATGAACACCAAGAAGAGCTAAACCAAAACATAAAACTACTGTTCACTCTCAGCCTTACTACAGGATATGTACCCAAAGAGTGGCGTACAGCAACAGTGGTCCCTCTCCACAAAGGTGGTGCCTCAACGGATCGTGGAAACTATCGCCCCATAAGCCTGACTAGCTTGATCTGCAAAGCTATGGAAAGGATCATCATGGACCTCATAAATAAAGATATTGGGGACCTACAGACACTGGATCCTACCCAGTTTGGCTTTGTTAAGGGCAGATCCTACCTCTTAAACCTGGTTGATTTCTTTGAAACAGTCACCAAGGCCATTGACGAGGGGAAGGTGGTCCACACAACCTACCTGGACCTCGCAAACACCTTCGATACAATACCCCACTCGGGCATTATAGATAAGCTCACCAGCTTAAATATAAACCCCTATGTCACTAGATGGGTTGCAAACTGGCTCAAGGACAGAACCCACATGGTTAGAATTGCTGGAGCCATGTCAGACTCCAAACCAGTTACAAGTGGCATCCCACAAGGCTCAGTCCTGGGACCTCTCTTGTTCGGTATATATTTCTCGGAGGTACAGGCCAACACGGAAGGACTGTGGCTGACTAAGTTCACAGATGACTGCAAACTGGGCGCCATAATGGACTCTCCAGCCGACACAAGCATCCTCCAAAAGGGCCTCATAGAAACAGACAACTGGTGCCAGAGCCATGGCCTCAAGCTAAATGCCAAAAAGTGTATAGTCATCCCTTTGGCAAAAACAAAGTGCCCACAAATTACCACATAGGTGGTAATCCATTAAGTACAGAAGAAGTAATTAGGGACCTGGGGACCCAAGTTGATAGCAATCTCTCATTTGACAACCACGTGGCCAAAGTGGTTAGAAAAACATTTTATATAGCCCACCTAATCATGAAGGGATTCACATCTAGATCAGGGGAGGTCATCGTGCCTCTTTACTCATCCCTCATCAGGCCCATAATTGAGTACAATGCCCCTTTTGGGATGTACCTTACCAGACACCTGCAGCAACTGGAAAGACCCCAAAAGTACCTCACCAAGAGGATTATAGGGCTCAAACAGATGCCATATGCTGCCCGGTTAAAGAAACTCCAGCTCTACTCAGTGGCATACCGCCTGCTCAGAGGCGATCTTTGCCTGACGTATAAAGCCATGTCCAAGCCGGAATTAATGGACATGCTGCACCTCAGAAAATCCAAATCCCATCGAGCTACGTGCTCGAGAGACTTGAACCTCAGCACTGAAATAAATAGGACATGCTGGAGGGACAGATTCATAACCCAGAGGCTCCCTTCACTCTGGAATAAAATCCCAGTCCAGGTTAGGCAGAGACCCTCATTGACTCTCTTCAAGAGGAATCTTGATGAGTGGATGGGAGATCGTAAGTTTACCCCGGGTATCACTTCTGTGTCACTGTTAGACAGAGGCACAGTATACTAACCTCGAAAAAGGGCATAGCAAAACTAATTTAAAATGGGTGGCGAAAGCCAAACACACTCTGGCTAGGCTTATAAATGCCCTAGGGCAGATAGCCTAGTATGAACCTATGAACCTATATGTTTTTCTGTAAATGATTGAACATTCTTAATGTGATTAATAAACAGTAATAAAAAGTTTGAACGCACAGAATACCAAATGACCTAAATATCAATGTTCTAAAAGATTAAGAAAGTAAAGGTATTTCTTCTCCCATTCCCCATAACACTACCCTCAAAATATTCTGAATAGTGGAAGTGTTACTAAGGTAAGGTGTAGGACTAGGGTTGGTGGAAGGGGCAGCATTAGGGTTAGGGTTAACAACCTTTACTAAGATCGGTAAGATGCCTCTCAAAGTAGCCAGGCAAATGGATTGAGCCTATTTTTTTAAATCGCTAAGTTGGATAACCTCAGTACTCTGTGCATGCGCACGGAGTCCAAGCAGCTGGAGCAAAGTAAAAGGGTGGAAAGTCGACTATTAAAAATAAGTAATCGTCGACTTTCCAAACTGAAATATTTCTTTTGCCTTTTTTTTTTTTTTTTTTTTTTTCAAAATGGAGGGGGGACTGTAGCCCAGCACCCAGTGCACAACATTTGTAAGGGGAACCTGCTGGTCAGAGGACTTGCTGCTGTTTCCTTGATAACTTAGCTCACCTTATGATATAAATGCATATAGTTCATTATTGTAGAGCACATATATTTAACCTGTCTGTGTAACTTATATTTTGTAATAGCACTATTTTCTTTGTAATAAACCTTTGAATTATACTATGTGACTTGTCAACTCTGTGACATATACAGTGACAAAACTACTCCTCTGTATGATTGTGATAATTTGTGTAGTGTTGCATGATTTGTGCAAGATAAACAAATGTGGAGACATTTTAATGAAAACTTAGATTCTTCTGGAAGTATGCTTGTATCCCTTAATGGTAATGAATGTCTTCAGAACAGTCACTGGCTTTGTAATCATTGCTTTCAGTTCTACTCCCAATGCACAGACGTGTTACCTTAGTTCATTTATTTGTTCAATGGGTAGATACAAAATGTTGCTTTCTGGAAGTAGCCACAGAGCTCTGCCTAAGTGTGTCACCTGACAAAAGTCATAAGGTAGGCAAGGAGAAACAGTCCACTTGTGTAAGGACTTACCATATCAGTAGATGTCCTACTTATCACTGTTGCAGAATTCCTTACATTAGAGATATCATACCATGGGTAGCCATATGTTCAACCAATCTACTAAATCCTAGGCCCTTCCATGGTTCGTATGTCAGATGTATGTCCTTCATTTGAGGCATAAATTACATAAGTGATGTACAAGTGCCTAATCCTCACAAATGAATTGCCCCAGAAGAAGAGGAACAGGAGCAGCAAATGATGAAAAAGGAAAAATGGTATGTGTACATCCAGAAAAAAGAACAGTCATTTTCTCGTCCAGAAGGAAAAAGAAAAAAACTGCAGTAGTGATGAACAGGCCATCTACTGTTATGGTAAGTTCTTACACAACTGTGCTATGTCCTTCCTTTGTCACTGTTGCAGTATTTTTTTAATTAGGGAGAGAGTACTAGAGCTTCTGTAAAAAAGACGGGAGTAGAAGGGAATGAGGAACTAGGAAAAGCTACTCTACATTAAATAATTAGTAAGTGTTGATGAATTATCACTGCAGAAGGTTTGTTATTTCATTTATGCAACCCTAGCTACTAAAATGGTGATACAAAACACAGACCCAAAATACAAACTTGAGGTGTACCAACATATGATCTGATATTGTCATTCTGATTTGGATCTACCAGATCTTTGGATCCAAACTTTCGAGTTCCTCCCTTTACCCATAATTCCCCATCAACTTAACATACCTCAAATCTCATTTGCTGCCATTTAACTGCAGATGTGGATCCTGTCATTCTTGAGTTTTGGGTGTTTTCCTAGGAAATCACAATGAACAAAACATGCTGGAGGGACAGGTTCCTGACCCAGAGACTCCCCAAACTCTGGAATAGACTGCCCATACATGTCAAGCAGAGCGCCTCCTTGGCCCTCTTCAAAAGGAACCTTGACGATTGGATGGGAGATAGGAAATTCACCCTGGGATCACATCAGTCACCCTGCTAGACAGGGGTCCAGGGAAGTAAATACTGTGGGAAGAAGTAGCCAGGGAATTGTTATAGCTAGGCTTGTATAGGCCCTAGGGCCAATAGCCTAGTACCAACCTATGAACCTAAATAGTGAGTTTTGCTAAACTTCTGTTTTTTTTTTTCATTCATTCCTTTCTCTTACCTGCCTGTTTTGCTACCCTTTTAATTTTCCTACAAGTTTTTCTGAGTGGTTATTATTGACTTCTGGATACTTCTTAGTACCATTGCTGGTACCTCTAAAGTTTATTTCTTCAGCTCTACTCTTTAGAGTAATTCTTATCTACCACTGTTGGCAATTATGTTTTCTATTCTTTTTCTACCCTTTGTATATTAAAAAAAAAAAAAAGTAAAGTAGTTTTTCTAGTTTACTTCCTTCCTTATCTTAGTTAGGCCAGACAATCCTAACCGCTTTAAAAAAACACAGCACCTTTGGGCAAAATATATCAGACTCAAATGCCCAGAGGGAATGCTGCTATTGTTTAGGAGCTGCCCATTTAGATGCGGACTTCTCCATTTGCTCTGTCTTCAATTCTAGGCTCTCGCAGATAGGTGGAACAAACTAGTCTTGAAGGGTGTTCTCCTTACTACTTCTTGTTCCGCTTCAGGTGGGGCTCAAACTCCTCAAAGAAAACTGATAAGGGAAAGCTCAATTCAGCTCCCAAAGATAAAGATTCATGCAAGAATTCACTGGATTCCACATCTTCTTTAGCTCCTTCCTCAGGGCCTTCTGCTAAAATATCAGGAAAATCAGAACAGAGCACCCTGGATCCATCTACTTCAAAATCAAAATCACTTCACATTAGCTCGTCTATTCCCCGACTGAATCTGGTAACATCTAGGCTCCCTTTACCCTTCTTGGAACAATCCTCCCATAGACACTCAAGACTTCCATCCTCCACTTCTTCTCTCAGGTCTTCCAGGAGTTTGTCTGATGCTGATGTGGATAGGATGATGAGAAAATTACTCAGAGCTCAGGTCCAGGTGGGGGTAAACCCGTCTTGATCTTTCATTAGATCCATGAGCTGACCTATGACTGCATCCCTTTGGTTGCTCCTTCTCTGATTTGACCTTCTGGTTTGGAGCCTTTGGATCCCAGACCTCCTAGGGTTGTCCTCATCGGATTCAAAGACAGCTTGTACTTCAACTCTGGTTACTTCCCTGAGTCATCCTGCTTCATGCCTTTTGGAGCTTGGTGTCTCTCGGAGCAGAAGTGTTGGTGCCAGATCTGGAGGACTAGAGTCGACTCCAAGGCTATCAGAGCTGTCCATACCTCTCAGAGCATTAGTGCTGGACAGCTGAGGTCTAACTCCTTCCATGGATGGACTGCTTGTGGGGTTGCAAGAGCTGATAGTTCAGGAAATATCAGCTCTGTTGTTGTCTACGTTGTTTTCTCCTAGGCACTCTGCCTTTGAGATTGTGAAGAGGGTCTTCTCTTTACCTAGAAAAAGGACATCCCTACCCCCCTCGGATCAGACATTTACCTCCTCCATTTTTTTGCTCTGATCCTCATTCTTCCATTTTACTGGGACAGCCAACCCATTCCAGTCTCCAGTCAGTCCCTCAGGACTCCCCCATCTCTTCTGATACCTCACTGGACCACCCCACTGATGAGGACCCTTGGAAGAGAACATGTAAAGGAGACACCTAGATTCCCCCCAGGAATCTCTCACTGAGGACACTGATTCCAATGAAGGGGAAGGGTCAGACAGATCTCCACCTGAAGACATCTCATTTGGAGACATTCTACAGATCTTGAAATAGAAAGGTGATTGATGTTCTGATACCTCATCCCAAGATGGACTCGGTGTTCCTGGAGACTTTCAGGTCTGTCCTGGCTATGTCTTGGGTGACTCCCCCAGCCAATGATCTTATAGATTTCATTTCTCACTGGGCATGGAAGGAACTGGATACTGTGGAGCCTATCCCTAAATGTCCAGAGAAAATTTTAGTCGCTCTCAAGAACAGAGCATACTGGAGCAAGGGGGTCTCATTTGATGTCATATTTGTGGTGGTAGCCATCAAAAAAGAGCTTACAGAACAGACCTCTTCTCTCCATCCCCATAAGAGGGAGTTCAGAGCCTTGGACAGACTCAGTCAGTTTGTGTATGCTTCAGCGACCTTTGCTCTGCGGTCATTAAATTACCTACACAAGATTATGAAGAGATTTAACTAAAGAACTCTCCAAATCTCTTTCTGAGTCCATGTCTGCCAAGGACCAAAATAGCATCTACTCACAACTGGGCACTCTTCAATCAATTTCCAATGAGTCCTTGAGGCTGATCATCCCTGCAACATAAGGTGGCTCATAGACAGCTGGTTCATGCATAGCCATTAGGAAACATGCCTGAATGTGACATTGTGTCTTTCCTGGGCCCTTTAAGTCTTCATTCACCATTGCTCCCTTTGATGGATCTTCCTTATTTGACCGTAAAGTGAAGGTCATGCTCTCTAGATGTGAGCAAAGGAAAGATCCTCTCTGTAATAGGAATACATTTTTCAACCCCCTCAAAGACCTTTTTCATAGTTTCAACAAGGAGGTAGAAAGAGGTGGTTATGTAAATCCCAGGGTCCTTTTCAATACTCATGAGGAGATAATTCTTCCAGGGTCAGAGGGTAGAAGTTAAATGGAAGACAATTCCCCTGCAGCAGAGGTGGTCCAGAGAATCGGGGATTCTGGGACTCCTTTTCAGACAAACCCTATCAGCAGTCCTGAAAAGGGTCCCGACTGCACCCCTCTGGAGGCAGTCAGGAGGCATTTGTCTATGCACCAAAGAGCCTGGATGTCCATAATGAAAGATTTCTGGGTGCAGAGAATTACATCTATAGGTTATATCATACTATATTCTAAAATTCCAGCCACAAGAATGAAAAGAATGCCTGATGTTCCACCCCATCAGAGGGAAGCAGCAGCATTAGAAATAGAAAAGCTGCTTGAAAAAAAAAAGAGTCATCCAAAAGGTCCTCCAGACCAGAAAGGATTTGGGACTTATTCAAGATTCTTCTCAGTGCCAAAGAAGACAGGAATTTGAGACCCATCCTGAATCTCAGCAAATTGAATTGGCTCGTACAATATTCAAGGTTCCAGATGGTCATGGTTTAGTCCATTCTGCCTCTATTGCTAAAGGACGATAGGATGTGCTCAGTAGATCTTCAGGATTTGTTCTATTACATCCAAATGAACAGGCAGTCCAGACGATATTTGCACTTCTGTATGTGAAAAAATGAAGTGTTCAATCAACACAAACATACAAGAACCACAACAATAAGAATGCAACTGTCACGGACTCCACAGGATGACAATACCAGACTGGATCAATAAAAATCTTCTTTAATACATATAACCTCCAAAGTTAAGCGCTTTCACCCATTAAATGTGGACTTCATCAGAACAATTTAACAAGACACTACAGACCATATAAATATTCCATTTCGGCACCAAAATAATCACCTAACTTCCCTTAAAGTGATTATATATTAGAAATATTCTTACTACTTAATGTAATATAAATATTAAATGTAATAATTTATATCACTACATTTGGTGTATGCACCATATCACATCAAAATATCTTAATTATAAAATACATAAAATAAATTATATGAAATACTAATATTTCAAGACACAGAATAATCAACATTTTGTTTGACTATAACATTAATCAACAATAAAAATTGTCAAACACATTATGAAATGCATGAGAATATATAAAAACACAGCTTACCATACTCTATTTAATTTTTTTAACTCTTTTTAACTAAAATTGGTTTGATAGATATGTGGTCGTTGAGACCAGGCAGTGTAGATGCATCAGTAAATAATTGCCACCAGACCTTCTTGAAACCCAAGATGGCCCTGTGGTTGCCCCCCCTCGGGTCTATCTTTATATCCTCTAAAATGGCAAATTTAAATGCATGGCTGTCCCCATACTTTTCTATGTGCCTATATAAGGCATTGTTGTTATCCATTCTTCTAATACTATATAGATGGTCATAAATTCTCTTTTTAAGACTCCTTTCATTTTTTTCTATATAGTAACGTGCATGCCATGCACTTTGCCATATATATATATATATATATATATATATATATATATATATATATTACTAATTTAGAATTACAATTACCCTGCCTGAATTAAATTTTTGTTTTATTAATATTATCCAAAATTATTCCTTCCTCCTCCAATAGAGTGTGACATTGTTTACAACAACCACATTTAATGGTGTGGTTTGTTCTAATATCCAGCCCCCTTCCTACTCTACTTTGTTCCAAATATTTCTTTAAATTACAGTCCATCTTGAACACAAAAGTGGGCTTATCACCTATAATGTCCTTGATCTCATTATCTGCCATCAGAACATTCCAATTATTAGTTAGTATACCTTTGACCTTATTAACATGCGGAGTATATTCAAGGATACAAGGTCGCTGATAAGTTATATCTATGACATCACCTTTATCAACCTTAACAATAGCACCGACATCCCTATTTTTTACGCCTAAAAGGGGGGGATACCTATTACCCCATTCTCCAATAACATTTCTTAACATCTTCCATCATATGCTTAGGATATCCCCTTTCCTTAAATAAACAAGTGATAAAATCCAACTCATCTATCATGTCTGTATAAGTAGATGTCATGCGAGCTGCTCTTATACATTGTCCCTTGAAAATATTATGCATTAATTTTCTAGGATGATTGCTTGCATATTCAAGGTAACTATTAGAGAAGGTGCTTTTCCTGTGTATTTGTGATTTAAATCCATTTACTCCATTAGAGATGTAGGTATCCAGATATGTTATCCTCCTCTCTATTACTTGTACGAGTAAATCTCAAAATGCTACTGCTATTATTCAAATATTCAATAAATTTATTTAAACAATCAGGTGTACCATCCCAAAGAATAAATATATCATCCAAAAATATGGAGTAATGTCTAATGTGCTTGACATATCCACTGTTGAAGATGACAGAGTCTTCCCAATCCAACATAACCATGTTGGCAAACATGGGGGCATAAGCCGCCCCCATCGCTACCCCCCTGGTCTGCCGATAGTGTTCACGTTCAAAGTAGATGTAGTTGTGATCCAGCACAATGGACATAAACTCCAGAAAAAGACAAACCTTATCCCATTTTAGGCTACCATATTTTCTGATACTATTACTAAATGCCTCCATACCCTCCTACTTAGGAATGCATGAAAAAAGGTCTATTACATCAATAGTTACATATGTTAACCTTTCTTTCCATAAATCGGGGGTAAAACTTCCTAAAAACCCAAAGATCCTTCACCATATGGGGAATTTTATCATAAATATGTTTTAACCATGTATCTATTGCCACTCCTAGTGGAAATGTTTTAGAATGGCTTCCTGAAATAATAGGACGAACGGGGGGGGGGGGGTCACTGATGATTTTATGAATTTTAGGAATACCTACTATAGTTGATAATATAGGAAATTTGACCTTCAAAAAATTGTAAGTGTCGACAGTAATTCTATTATCTATCAGAAATTTACCAGACAACTGCAGAATCTCATACATTTTCGTAGTATATTCCATAGCATCATAGATGACCACCCCCTCCCTTATCTGGCTTCATTACACGAATATTTAAATCTTCCTTAAGATCCTTAAGTATTTTTAACTCATCACCCATTAAGTTACTTCTGATATTATTTTGAAGTTTATAAATCTCTCTTGTAACTAACTTCTCATAAACTGCTACACTGGGATGCATGGGAGGAACATAAACACTTTCTTTTTAAGTGTATTTTTGCTACTAGAATGGTGCTAGCTCACCTACATTCTGAACCTTGTCCTTAAACATGATGGCTAGATTAATTTTTCTAAGGAAAAGTTTAATCGCACTTAAACAATCAGCTGAGTGAAAACATGTAGTAGGAATATATTTCATTCCTCTAGATAAGAGGTCAAAATGTACTGTCCCTAATACCAAACTGGTATATGGTTTTCTGAGTGTTTCCATTTCTAGATGACTAGCTCATAACTGCCCCAATCAGGCACCTACTCCAGCAGGCAAGGGACTTCTTGCTCCAGTCATGCATCCATTTAGGCATCATAGTCGGGTCTACTTCCCGTTGTCGTAAGCTGACAATATTGAGTCTGATATTGTCAGCACGACAATATCAAAAGTGAAGAACATCGTTCAAGTAAACGGAAATCTCCATAAAGGGAGATTTCCATTTATCTCAATGTAGTGCGGTCTCAGAGTTGGTATGTTTAAGTAGGGGAGTGTGTGGGGTGCAGGGGGGCTTGCCCCCCTGCCTACGCCATTTAGTTTTTTTTTTAAATTTGTTTTTTTTTTTACGTTATTCGATGTTTTACTTAATCGATCAATAAAGTTTGACCGTTATTGATTTGATTAAGTAAACTTTCAATAACATGATATAGACGCTCATAGTCAATTACAGCAAATCACAACTCACACCTCTGCAGAGTCTGAAATTCATAGGTGCTCGTCTGGACAGAGTCAGTCAGGTAGCCTCTCTTCTTCCAGCACAATCCAGGTCAGGAAAATAATACAGCATTCTTCTTTTCCAGCACAACTAATTTTACAACCGTTGGGATCCATGGCAACTGTATCACTCTCATTCCTCCCGCCAGGTATTACATGCAAAGTCTTCAGCAGACGCTATCAGTCCAGTAGTCTATTCTTCAACATCCTTTAACTGGCCCAGTCAAGATCACAAAAGCATGCAGAAGATATCTTCTTTGTTGGATTCATTCAAACAAACTCTTTGAAGGCCATCCATTTGTTCTGTTCTGCCCATGGCCATGGTGACCATGGATGCTTCCAACTAGTGTATGTGGGAGGCATTATTTCGGAAGGACAGGCCAAGTTACATAGTCCCCTAAAGAGATCAAGACGCATATCAATGTCCTGGAAATGAGAGCGGTCCTCCTATCATTGCAGGCTTTTCAAGACATTCTCCCTTCTGGGACAATAACTATTCAGAGAGACAATATGTCAATGGTCTGGTGCATCAACAGACAGGAATCCGCCAAGTCTTCTCTGCTTTGTCAAGAAGCAGTGAGAGTGTGGCAGTGGATGATCTCTTCTGGTAATTTTTTAATAGCAATGCACATCCATGGGAAAACCAACATGATTGCTGACAGACTAAGCAGGTCAATTCCAGTGCCTCATGAGTGGTCTCTCAATGTCAAAGTAGCGGAAAGAATTTTCTGTTGATGTCGCCAGGCATACTGCAGCTTGTTCACTTTTCCCCTTAACAACAAGGGCAACAGGTTCTTTTCCCTGATCCCTCCAATGGGGGAGTCACCAAGAGATGCTGTAGTCCATGATTGGTCGTCCAGTCTTCTTTATACTTATCCACCATTACCTGTCATTTCCAAATTTCTACAGAAACATACTGGTTGAAGAGCAAAGTAATCTTCATTGCCACCTTTTGACCTCGCCAGGCTTTGGTTCCCCTTTCTTTGGCCTCACCTTCTACATCCACTCTGGATACTGGATCCCACTCCAGACTTCTTGTCTCACCCAACAGGTATGACTCAGGTGGACATAACAAGCCTCAAACTGACTGAATGGTTTCTCCAGTTCCACTAAATGCTAGACATTCCAGGCTGTCCTCCCTGGTCTGTCATATTTTGTTATCTTCTCAAAAAGCTTCTACTAAAAGGATTTACAAAAGCAAATGGAAGAGATTTGTATTCTGCACCCTTAACAGGGATATGGACCCCATTTTCTGCCCCTGTACAAGCTATACTTGATTTTTCAGATTCAATTTTTAATGAAGAGGCTAGCTTTTCTACTATTAAGATCCAGTTGGCTGGCATTTCAGATTTCCACCTAGGTGAAAATAACTCTACTTTAGTTTTTTCTAAATTATGTAAAACTTTTCTCAAAGGGGTCTTTTTACTAAGACATCCACTAAAGGATCCTACTCCTCCTTCGGATTTAACTATTGTGCTTCAGGTCCTAACCCAAAATCCCTTTGAACCATCAGTCAGGTCAGAGCTAAAATGTTTGTCTTAGAAAATAATTTTTCTAGTCACTATCACATCAGCTAGATGAATATCCCAACTCCAGGCTTTATCTTCCAAATCTTCTTACCAATTACTCCACAAAGACAGGGCGTCTTTGTGAAGCAACCAATCTTTTTGCCTCAGGTGGCTTCTGAGTCTAACATTAACCAAATCATCAACCTGCCAGTTTTCTTTCCAAACTTTTCAAATAAGGGAGAACACATACCCCATCTTTTGGATGTGCATGGACAACTCCATTTTTATCTCCATAGAACCAGTGGGTTCAGGAAAACTGACCAGTTGCTTGTCTCTTTTTGTCCTAACAGATTGGGCAAACCAGTAAAGTTACTCTGGCATAATGGTTCACTGCTTGTATCTCCTTTGTATGTAGTAAAAGAGGATTAACCTAGCCCAAGTCTCCTGGAATTCATTCCACAAGGTCTATGGTGGTCTTCTCAGTTTTTTGGTCAAGAGCTTCTTCAAGAGTTCAAGAGTTACTTGGCTTCTTATGTAAGATTTCTATAATGGCTGACCAGAATTTTTTAGGGTTGTGTTTACTATTGTTGTGAATGATGTTATAGTATAGTTTTTGTCTTCATTTACTTGTTTTTTTAGTATGATTGCAGAGCATTCTGAAGTTTTCAAGATATTGAACTTCCCCAATTTCTGCTATCTTATCAATTTCATATGCTACACTCTATTCTTTATAAACCCTCCTTCTGTCCATCTCTATCTTCCTTAGTCTCCATCTACATCCCATCCTGGACCCTCCATACTTCTAACCAACAATTACTTGATATCTACCACCCAAAAAGGTCAGTAGGTAAACTACTGTACAAACACTCCCTTGCCCATGCTTGGAACAAACTTCCCCTTGACTCACGTTCAATCTCCCACACCTCACACTTTAAAAATGAACTAAAAGCTTATTTTCTCAATTCCAGAACCTGCCCTTGCCATGACCCTACCTAGTCTTCCTTCCCTTTATGTACCCTCAAAAGGTCCATACTTACTACCTCATTACACCTCTCTCTCCAATGTGTCTACTATGCACTTGCATAATTTTATACAAACAAAAATGTTTTATTGTTGACCTATTGAACTATATCAATGTAAAATTGTTACTTAGCTTCTTTTTAATGGAACTTTAACTTTATGCATGTAACCCAACATATCTGAATATTTTTGCTATAACTGCTATTATATCAATATTGTTTAAAATTGTACTTGTTTAAAATGTACTACTGGAGCTTTTCTCCTCTGGTCTCCACTGAAAATGGGCCACAAGCCCAGTTGGACAAACCCGGTTAACAAATGTCAATAAATAAATAAATAAATACATAACTAAAATTGTGGTGTTTTACATTTTTACCTTTCTTTTCACACCCTTCCTCTATTCTTCATTAACATTATACTATTTTTGGATGTCCACATTGCATTATCTGATTTTAGTGTCCTCTGTCTAGCAGGCGCAAGGCTATTTATAAAAGTTGTACTGGATTCATTTATGGCATCATCTAAGGGGAGGATTTTTAGGATGCTCCAGTTAATAGAAGACAGGGTAGTAATGAATATTTCTGGGTTAAACTTGGACAGTGTGTGTGTGGTTTTATAAATATGCTATTTAAGTGAATGTGCGAGATGTCTGGTTGTATAGATAGGGAGATGATACTGTTAGACATTGTACCCATGGTGGTGTATTTGCTAGGTCTGATACTAGGATTTGATATAATAAGGAATTTGATGTCTATGTGCGGGGCTATTAATTAGTTGTGTGAAATGGTATGTTTATGATAGATGTAGGGGAGTTAGAGGTTATATCCAACCAACTGATATTGACATCACCTAATACTATTTTTTTCTTGTGGAATTATTATGGATATCCAATGTAGGGAATGTTCCATTGTTGTAGTATTGTCACCAGGAGGGATGTAAAGGACAGTAATACATATTTGTTTATTTTCAGGAAGGTAATAAGAAGCTCTGCTGAATTGAATTTTGCTATTGGTTTGTTGAAAGGGGAAATGTGATAGCTGGGGAATATTATAGAATAACACCACCTTTCATATTTATAATGTCATTATAGATGATATTATACCGGGGAGGGAGGTGTAATTTCAGAGTTGCTTATGTTGGATTTAAGCCACGTTTCAATTATAGTAAGGATATCAGATATGTCTTGGATAATCCAGGCAGATAAATACTTTTATTCACTTGTCAACTCATTCCCTCGAATGGAGCTCTGAATGTTTGTACTCATAACTTCCAATAGTATTATTAGCCTTTTGACAAAAATCAAGTTATAAACTCACAGTTCAAATAAATATTCTTATTATTAGAACCATAAATCGTACCAAAGAAGTGTAATCTGCAGACTCTTTAACACAAATTAATATTTTCAGTGGGAGCAGTAATTACATTCTAAATCTTGAAGTAGAATTTATAAATTCAGTAAGCACAGTAAATATTAGTGCTATGTTTTGTAAACAACATACAATGCCTCACTAGCAAAACAAGCTATATACACATAATATCCTCTGCATTTTGTTAATCCGTTTGTGAACTTTCATAGTTGGTAAAGCAGTTGTGCATGTAATGCTTGGTTGTTGAGGTATTTACAGTGGTGGCAAGGCCTCCATTTGATGGTATGTGACCATTTACACTGGTGGTAAGGCCTCCATTTGACGGTATGTGACCATTTACAGTGGTAGTAAGGCCCCCATTTGACATTATGTGACCATTTACAGTGGTGGTAAGGCCTCCATTTGATGGTATGTGACCATTTTTACCTAATTTGTCTCCCAACCCCTCAGTGCTCTTGCTAATGCTGAACTTACAATGGGAAGACCACACCACACTAAGTGTGAATCCTGACCTGGCTGTAGAGTGTACCTTCCATACTCAGTGTACACTGCCCTCACAAACTGGCTTTATATCCTTGGCTCTGCCAGAGTCCATAGAATGATATTCCAGTAGGTTCTCCCGTTAGGATAGGTATGCCCATCTGCGCTCTCAGTTGCCTGAGATACTAAGCAAACTTAGGTTGCCTGGGCTGTAGTCAGGGCTTTATCCATCTACTGGAGCAAGAGTTTAATAAGTAAATCAAGTAAGCCTACTGGACACAAGTTCCCCTCTTCAGGTGTGTCCGAAGAGCACTGTCTGGCTAAAAGACTTGCTCTGAATCAGACATTAGGCAAGTGGAGGGGGAAGGAATTAAACTCTGTACCATGGATTACAAAGAAGTAGGTCATTATTGATGCATAGCGTTAATTCTCTGTGCTAACTACTCACATACAGACCGAAGGTAGTGGTCAGGCATTCTGTGCACCATGGTCCTGTCTAGTGCAGCTGACTGTTCACAGGAAAACTCTATAGTGATTCATCTGTGAATTCACCCCAGGTATTTTGGAGACCATATTTACTCTGAATAAAAACATATTTAGTCCACAAAAGCTATTTCTGAATCTTGCTTACAGCTCAAAATCTAGCTTAAAATATTTGTATTTCTTTGTATGCCACTTGAGAACTTTTTACATCTTGTATCCCATTAGTGACACAGCATTCTAAGTAGGAGGAAATTCTCCCAGTTTCCATTCTCTGTCATGTGATATGTCTGTGGCCAGCATTTGCCAACATCAGTCTCTGTTAGGGATCGGTGAAAACAACAGTTCCTACTTTTTATCAGAACTGATGATCAGTGCACAAAAGAGGCTGGATTAGGAAAATATTACATTTTAAAAGACAAGGGGGCACATTTCTGTGATGTGCATGAACATTTCAGGAATGCAGCATGTTTATAACCATTATTTACACTCTGTGACTTTGAATATTAGGACCACATTTCTGTTTCCTCCACTCATAACCTGCTGAGTTCTCTAGTGAGTTTACTTGATAAATGTTAGATTTTTGCAGCATTCATGATATATTCCTTGGGCTGTCCCTATCTTAAAATAAGTTGTGCTGTTGTGATGTGACATAATGAGAGGATGTCATGATGTTCTCACTTCAGAGCACATAACAAGTAAAATGTTCTAACAGACTGCTTCTTAAAATAGAAGTGTTATGTTCTGATGTTTAGCTGAGCTCTGTAAGTTATATTAAGACTTCAGGATGTTGAATTCAGGTAGGCTCGGACATGTTTGTTTTAACACCCAGCGATATACACGGCTATGAACTGCATTTATGGCCAGTAGTTGCTAAATGCCTACCCATTAATGTTATCTTGAGGCTCAAACCTCAGACATTACTTCTGATTTCTCACTGATGATGCCACAGGCTAATCAAAACATCTACTTTTGGAATGGTTTGCTATGCCATCAACCCATCCAGGGCATGCTTTATATAGCCACATGATTGTGATGGATGTCTGTTGCATATTAGGTTGCTTTTGAGGTATTTGGCTTTATAGGATAAAGAATAAAGGATTTTAACAAGTGCTTTCTGAAAAGCAGTAAAATATTTACCTCATATTGTTTTGCAAGGAATATTAAAGAGTAGCAAGGAAATTACATAAAGCTGCCACAAATGTTATTTTACTTGTAGGTGTGAAGAGGCCTTATTCAGTTTGTGCTTTAATCCACACAGATGACCACAGGTGACAGAATCACTCATTGCAGGAGTGGCATAGATGCTTGTCACACCCCATAAAGAGCACTACGTGACTATTTAGACTGGGAGGGGATGTGGATAAAGCCCATCTGGACATGAGACCTAAGCATTCACACAGTCCTACCCACTTGTGTTTTCAATTATCCATTGTTTGCTTTTATTTTAGTTTGTGCAGGATGTTCCATTTTGATATCTGGTAAATTTGTCTTTTTTATTGGCAATTCGGGTTTCGAGCTGCACTATGTCATACTTTAAAGTCTTTTGTATTGGTTCTGGATTACGCTCCTTTGCTACTAATTTCATCCCATGAATCTTGTTAACATAAAGCAATGACAGAGAGTTCAGTGTGGGACTTTGACCCCTGCTATGATGTCAGCAATGTGGATTGCAAAAAATGGAGCAAGACTGTGTCATACAGAACTATGTCCATAAACGTTAACATTTAAACTGTTTCTTATTATTTTAGTGTGCATTTTCACTTGCAATGTGACTGATAGATCCAAAATAATTACAAAGATTGGAAAAATAAAAAAAAAATACTGCAAAAAGAAAACCTATTTTTTGCAGGGGTCTGTTCTCCCTCACACCCCTGCTAGTGATATATATATATATATATATATATATATATATATATATATATATATATATATATATATATATATATATATATATATATATATATATATATATATATATATATACACACACACACACACATACATACATACATAAAGCCCTTCTAGGTTGCCAATATACCAAAACCCTTGCTCCCATAATAAATGTCCAGGCTGTTCTTAAAAATATCTAAACTAGTACTTGCTTTAATGTAATTTGGTAGTCTGTTCCAGGCATCAGCTACTCTGACAGAGAACCAATTAGTACACTTCTCATTCCTGTAGAACCTTCTACATAGGTTATCTGATGATTCTCTAGTACTTTAATGTAATTTGGTAGTCTGTTCCATGCATCAGCTACTCAGTCAGAGAACCAATTAGTAACTTCTCATTCCTACAGAACCTTCTACATAGGTTATCTGATGATTCTCTATTACGTTTTGATAACCCCAAACATTCCCAGAGGTAGTTGTCCCTAAATGCCCTATATACCTGAATAAGATCTATTCTTAAATATCTGTAAGAGACACTGTACAAGTTCAGATATTTCCGTCTTTCATAATAACTTAAATGTTCACATCCATGGATTTCCTTAGTATATTTCTACTGTACTCGTTCCAGTTTACTCATGCTTGTTTTCTTATAGGGTTTCCATATTGATATTCCATACTCAAGTTTGAGTCTAATGTAACTAACAAACAATGACTTCATTATGTTTGATGTCCTAGACTTTATAAATCTTTTTATGCAACCTATAGTTTTATAACTATCATTAGCCAATTGGTTGATATGATTAGAAAAACTCATAGCTGAATCTTCCCATATACCCAGGTCCTTAAATGAGTCTACAGTTTCAATCACTGTGTTCTGTATTAAATATTCACCTTTCAGTTTATGTCTCCCAAATCTCATATACTTAGTTTTTTTATGTATTGATCAACATACCCATGCCCAAATGGTCAATTTAGTCAAATTATTTTGCAGCTATGCCTTATCTGTAACAGTTGTAATCAGTTTACCCAGTTTCGGGTCATCAGCATATAGACTATAGAACACCTCAGATGAAAAAGTTAGGTCTGAAAGATACAATCTAAACAAGTAAGGGCCTAGTACAGAGCCCTGTGGGACACCTTGACTGTAACCAAGGGAGTTCACCTGTCCAGTTGGTGTGTGATACTTGCCATGTCCTATTTGTAAGCCATGCAGCTATCCATCTTATCAACAGTACATCAATACCTAGTTGTACTAATTTATTGATCAGTGGTTTGTGCATGACCCTGTCAAATGCTGAAGTTAAATCTATATAAATCACATCACAGCACATTTTTTCATTCATAGCTGTTATTATATTGTTATAGAGCATAATGTTACAGGTGGTAATAGATCTATTTTCAACATATGCATGCTGATATATGGTTTCAAGTCCCAACCTATCCAGTTCTGACAATAACTTATCCAGTGTTACCTTCTCCATTATTTTTCCACAACATGAAAGTAGACTTAAGGGTATATATGATTCTGGGTTTGTCCTACTCCCCTTTCCCTTAAAGACAGGTTTAATAAGCGTATGTCTCCAGTCTTGAGGAATCTCTCCATATTTATATATCCTGCCTCTGGTAGGAGTAGTTTCCCGAACCACACAAAGAATAATAGTAGGTATACTGATAGACTTACATATGTCACTAAGTATACCAGTGATGTTGTTGATCATAATAAAATCATCAGCAGAAATTGGAACGTCCTAATTACAGATCCGCTTACCAGGAAAATTGTGGGGGATCACCCGAGGTTCAGTTATAAAACATGTCATAACTTGAAGCAAATTTTATGCCTAGAGCAGTGTTCCCTGCCTAACAGCCACCCTAGTGACTCAAATGGGACTTTTCCCTGTGGACACTGTCATATGTGTCCACATATATCCAAGAATGTTTGTTTTTCACATCCAGATGTTTTTTTTACATTTACACCTAGATTTTACA
>NC_056729.1:1884707782-1884755282 GCF_019279795.1 Protopterus annectens
TTGCTTAACTCTTCCTTGTCTTTTCTCTAGCATTTTAAATTTTTTCTGATTTATTTTTCCTTGGAGGATCTCCAAAACTAAATATAGTATTTCAGATACAATCTTACCAAATCTACTTACATTGGAATTATAAGTATGTATTCGTAAATTCCACTTCTTGAGTTTTTCATCTCCGTATTTAATTGATTAATTGCTGCTATTTTTTCACTTTGCTCCCAGAAATTAATTTTAGGTGTGACAGTGACCCCCCACCAGTTCCCTTTCCTATTCCTCTTACATGGTTGCCAGTGTGTTTCAGTGTGATGTGGTGTTTACTTTAATTTAGGATTATTTTACCACTTCAGTGGCCTTGCTTGACAGGGGCACTGGGAACTAACTTTGGGTGGCATGATACCAGGGAATCTTCTTGGGCTAGGCTTATATAGGCTCCAGGGCCTAGTACACACCTATGAACTTATAAAGTGTATAACTTTTGTACAGAGCCTGTAATGGAACCTTGGGTTATGGGTGAAAGATGAGGGGGAAATTCGATAATGTATGGAAGAAACCTATAGCTGTTCTGGTGGGGTGTAATGTGAAATAGGTTATCAGATGGTTGATTTACTGGTGATTAGAGAATGGACAATCTGTAGATTGCATTCTTATTGGAGAATAAATCTTCTCCAGCAGGGTATTAATATAGAAGTAATGCCTGCTGAAAAATGAGTCTGCCACTTCATGGCATCATATCTAGCCGCCGTGGAGCTCCGGCAGAAAAAAAACTAATGACCTCCATTATTTCATGCTTGCTATGCAACGCTTCTGCTGTTTAGCGAGTGTAAAATGTAAAAAAAAAATGTGTAAGTGTATGCTTGCATGTGAGTGAAAGCGAGATCAATTGAGCCATTGTTTTACACTTGCTAAGCAGCGCTTTTGCTGTTTAGTGAGTGTAAAAAAAATTTTTTTTCTGTTTATTTATGTTTGTGGATGTATACCAGTGTGTTTATGTTTCGCAGTGTGTGTGTAAGTGAATGTGTGCATGAAAACAGAAGAGAGGGAGAGCGTGTGTGCGTGTATGTGTGTGTGTGTGTGTGTGTGTGTGTGTGTGTGTGTGTGTGTGTGTGTGTGTGTGTGTGTGTGTGTGTGTGTGAGCAGTGAGATCAATGAAGCCGTTATTTTGCACTCGCTAAGCAGCACTTTTGCTGTTTAATGAGTGTAAACTAAAAAAGAAAAGAAACTTCAAATAAAGTGTGTGTGTGTGTCTATAAGAGTGTATGCATGTATGAAAGCAATAGAGACTGTGTGTGCGTGAGAGAGGGAGAGGAAAGAGTGTGAGGATCGCTGGCAGCAGTGTAGTTAAGAGGTCTGCATACCTCTCAATCTCTTACCGCAACATATCTGGATAAGCATGAAATAAATGGGGACAAAGGCTCAAAGTGGCAATATATTTTTACATGATCCTGTTATAAAGTCACAACATTACTTCAACAGTAGGATTTGTGTCAGGTTGCATTTTCTGAAGCCAAGGGGTGTGCATGTGTGCCTACGTGAGAGTGATCGACTAGCAATAGTAGTAAAGAGATCAAAATACCTCTCGACCTGTCAGCTAAAGAAATATGGATACATAAAATAAAGGGATAATAAAGTCACAAAAACAGAAACTAATTTTAATTATAGTTCTTATAAAAGTTGGTTAAAAAAACAGGATTTATGTTAGAATTAATTTTCTAAATGAAAAAGTCTGAAACTCAAATTTATGTCATCATTTAGAGACATCAATCTCTAATAAAAAGCAACAAACCAAATGTTTTAGGGAAAGGAACCAAAAAAAAAAAAAATTCCTGAACATTTTTAAAGTGTTATATTTTGGATGTAAAATGCTTCCTCCAAAACCATTAACGTATACTACACCAAGTTTGAAACAGTAGGAGGAGGAACTATTTATATTAAAAAAAATACAGTACTTAAAAAAATAAATATTTAAAACAACAATATTACAAAAAGCCCATTCTCTAAGTGCAATAATGCAGGCCATGTGTTAATGTGTAATTAATGCCTTTCCAGGGGTATAGAGGCCCTCCACCTGCGGCATCGGGCCTCATAACACCCCTGGGCAGGCATTAATTATACATTAACACAGTTTATCAGACATTATGGCTTGCATATTGACAGCCTGTGATACAGAAAATTACACAGACAAACCAGATTGACCACTGCCCTCTTCACCTGCCTTCAGCTGTGAATTTGTACTTTCATGGTTCTTTATAAAAAGGGCAGTTTTATAACATTTGCTTTATTCATTTCTCTTTAATTGAAATTAGTTTATTGTTAAAGTCTTAAATCATTTAATTTCCACTTTCTGAACTTTTTTATACCTTGTTTTTTGATTCTTTATTGTTACCACATTTTGAAATAGGTTTTTGAAAAAAAAAAAAAAAAAAAAAAAAAAAATATATATATATATATATATATATATATATGTGTGTGTGTGTCTACCTGATAACACTGACATGCCAAAAGACCAACAACAAAATAACCGACACGAACAAAACGAAAGTTCAAAGACACAAAACTTCACATGCCCGACAAACCACAATCCCGACAATCAACAAAACAAATACCTTTCCCGAAAAACACACACAAAACACAAGCACACCAAAAACCATACAAACCAACACTAAACCTTACATACACAACTATCTATGCACTAACCTTAACCCAAACCCTAAGGTCCGTCACTATCGCACACTTACCTTACCCGCACTCTAACCCTAACTCACTTAATCCGCCCCTAACCCTTAAGTCTGTCACTATCGCACACTTACCTTACCCGCACCCTAACCCTAACTCACTTAATCTGCCCCCAACCCTTAAGTCTGTCACTATTGCACACTTACCTGACCCGCACCCTACCCTAACTTTCGTCACTATCACACACTTCTAATCCACACCAAAAAATCCTGAATAGATCTGTATCACACACCAGTTGAGTCCAACTAGATCCACAAAAGCAGTATTTATTAAGCTCAAAAATGATAAGACACTTTTCGTTAATCCACAATAGTTTAACTTCATCAGATACACACTTCCTTAGAAGCAAGTTTAAATAACCCACTTGTCACACCACATGGTCTACAACCAAAGGTTGTTGGGTGTGGCAGCTAACACTCCTAAAAGGAATCCTTCCCTCTGAAGCACAAAAACTAATTTTGTAACACAAAACAAAATATCCACTTTGATAAAAATGTGTCAATGTATGCATGTAAATACATACAAGTGAAAGATTCACTGAATGCAACACGCTGCAGTTCAAAAATACAGAAATAAACAATGCATATTTAAAATACCAATAAAATACTTAAAACAAGTACTGTTTTGAAGTTAAACTATTGTGGATTAACGAAAAGTGTCTTACCATTTTTGACCTTAACAAATACTGCTTTTGTGGATCTAGTTGAACTCAACTGGTGTGTGATACAGGTCTACTCAGGATTCTTTGGTGTGGATTAGCAGTTTTTCATTTTCAGCAGATTTGTTGTTTGTGTTTTCATGGATCCAGAGACTGGCCTCAGTTCACCACCTTCATCAACCCAGATTGAGAACACGGGTAATTTAACAGCTTTAATCGAATTATTATCACAGAAAGTGGACACTCTTTCTAAAAGACTTGATGTAGTACCTTCTCCAATCAACATGCCGAGCAACCTATTTCTAATAACATTACTAACAGCAACACTGGTTTCAGCGTTGCTGTGCACGGACAAGGTGGCTCAAGTGGACTACAAATGAGTACAGATGTAACGGATGGGTCAGACCGAGTCACGAATGCAGGTGGGTGGTTACTGTGAATGCTGAAAGTTCATTTCTGAATGATGATACTAGAATGAATACTGCAGGAAACATACTTCAAAATCAGCCGGTACTTACGTATTATCGCAACCACATTTTCAAGTGAATGGTGGTTGCTTTCCCTTGTGTCAACTAGGAACGATTAAGTATGAGAAAACCTCAGACGCATGTTTTCTTTAATGTGTTCTTGTTTTTAGGAAGGTTTCTCACTTCAGATGAAAAAAATTAAGGTTTGAAATAATAGGTTCCCCATTTACTGCCAGTGTCTCAAGATGTCAGTTAAGCAAGTTCCCCCATTCCACACTTAAAAACACGTTCCGCGTTCCTTTTTTTTCAGCCTTTGCCCTGACAAAAGAAAGCATCAGGAAACAAAAAGCCAAAGCAGTATACACTGTCTGACTCCTTACAAAGTGATCGGGAAGGGTAGTAGACTATTATCTTGGTGGTTTTTGTATTTATTTTTGGTTTGTAAAACAAGTATGGGTTTTCAAACGTTGCTTGCGATTTTTGGCTAGCTAATCCATTGGAGGATTAGACGTCTGATAGGAAGCAAAGACAATCAAGGGGATTTTCAAGTAGAAAACGGCGCCAGTACTGCAAAATCATTTAAACATCTGATTAACCTCTCTAATATAATTGATCCATAAAGTGAGACTAGCATTGGGGGGATGAAAGGAAGTTAGCAGATGCAAAAGATTTTGCAGTACTGCTGTTTTCTACTTAAAAAAAAAAAAAGTCTCCCTTGATTGTCTTTGCTTCCCATCATACGTTCTTCTGATGCACGTAAAAGGGCATAGACACAGCAGCTAGTTTCTCTAGTCAAGCCACCGCAGAGTCGGTGAAGAAGCATAGGAAGAAAATGGTGACTGTTTTACCAAGCCCTCTGTTTACAACCCAGCCTTACATCACACCTTAAAAATGTTTAAAATGGTGACTGCTTTACCAAGCCCTCTGTTTACAACCTAGCCTTACATCACACCTTAAAAATGTTTAAAATGGTGACTGTTTTACCAAGCCCTCTGTTTACAACCCAGCCTTACATCACATCTTAAAAATGTTTAAAATGGTGACTGCTTTACCAAGCCCTCTGTTTACAACCCAGCCTTACATCACACCTTAAAAATTTTTAAAATGGTGACTGCTTTACCAAGCCCTCTGTTTACAACCCAGCCTTACATCACACCTTAAAAATGTTTAAAATGGTGACTGTTTTACCAAGCCCTCTGTTTACAACCCAGCCTTACATCACACCTTAAAAATGTTTAAAATGGTGACTGCTTTACCAAGCCCTCTGTTTACAACCCCAGCCTTACATCCCACCTTAAAAATGTTTAAAATGGTGACTGCTTTACCAAGCCCTCTGTTTACAACCCCAGCCTTACATCCCACCTTAAAAATGTTTAAAATGGTGACTGGTTTACCAAGCCCTCTGTTTACAACCCAGCCTTACATCGCACCTTAAAAATGTTTAAAATGGTGACAGCTTTACCAAGCCCTCTGTTTACAACCCAGCCTTACATCGCACCTTAAAAATGTTTAAAATGGTGACAGCTTTACCAAGCCCTCTGTTTACAACCCAGCCTTACATCACACCTTCAAAATGTTTAAAATGGTGACAGCTTTACCAAGCCCTCTGTTTACAACCCAGCCTTACATCACACCTTCAAAATGTTTAAAATGGTGACTGCTTTACCAAGGCCTCTGTTTACAACCCAGCCTACCATCGCACCTTAAAAATGTTTGAACTTTCTTGTAAAACACGTATCAGACAGACCTTACAAGGTAAGACCAAATGTCCGTTCTTCAATTTTATGTCAATCATCGCAGCATGAAAATGTGGTTGCGATAATACGTAAGTACCAATCAGCCAAACCAACTGAGGTTTATTGGAGCTCCTGACTTTAAAACATGGATTGGTAGATCGTTTATGTTTGACCAGGGGTCAAGCGACAACCCACAGGAGCAACCGACCGAGATAAGAACTGATTTGCCAACAAGACTGCATTTCTTCTACCAAAAACTAGTTAAATTGAGAAAAATTCAATTAGAAATTGCTTATTTTCAAGAATTTTTATGGCTTAAAATAATTCCTAAAGGCCTTAGGTCATGACAGTTTCCGACAGGGCTTGTTGAGGGGTCAAGGTTTCACAGTGATTTACTTAAACTTTTTGACAGACATGGTTCAGAACTTTTAGAGCTGATGTGTACACATTATCAAGAAGCGGTTAACATTTTAACAGATGAAACTAATATGCTGGATAGTGACATTAAGAATGACATTGATTTTCAGAGGTATCACTTCGAATATGAGCGTACCTTCAGCAGTATTGACCAATATTTGAGTAAAATCAACTCAACTAAAATCAAAAAATGTAAACATGACATCAGAGAGTATGAATGTGGGACAGCTTGCCCTAAACCACCAACATCACAGGGCAATTATTTAGCTTGTAGTAATCAGGTTGAAAAGGAAGTGGCCAGCAGTGAAGTTGTCGAGAATTCAAGTGAACCATCAAATGGTTATAGGGCTTCACTTCCGGATACACTACGAAGAAGTGAACGAATAGCTAATAATACTAAACAGCCACACCAGCCACAATCAGTTAATATGACAAATTTTCAGATCAGAGCCTTGAATTATTCAGCACCCCAGGGACGGAAGGCAAAGAACAAGACGAAGAAGAGGTGGAATTACGTCCAGACCATCCAATGTGACATTATTTACAATTCCAGTTTGGATTTTAAATTTTTAACTATTCAGAGATAGACTTTCCACCGGACCTGGTTGAACTTTTAGCTAAGGGGTACACATTTGTACATTCTGCATGAGCTGATGTTGCTAAAACATTGATAGATTTTAAGATGTTTCATAGAAAACTCAATTTATGCATTTTAATGGGTCAGCAACACAATGAAAGAAGTCAGCTTTATATTCCCAGTACTTTTAATTCCCGCCTCAACCCGTCATTAGTGTTATTTGATCAAATGTGTGAATTAGACTTGCGTAACATCATGGGGAGATGTAACAATGGGGGTAACAGATGGGTTTACAATACACATCTGGAAGAAAAACAAATGCTTGAAAGATTATGTCAGACCCCCATAAGAATTATGTAACTGGATAAAGGGGGTGGCTTAGCAGTGATGAACAATTGTGACTATATAGATAGAATGATGAGCATTGTAACAATGGATACTTATTTAGAAGTATCAAGGAATGAATTAAATACTGCTTACAGTAGGATTAGGTCATTATTAATGACATGTTCATCGAAGCAAGAATCAACACTGAAGTTTTCAACTTCTTGATTATGCCAGTCCCTAGAATTCCATTACTATTTGGAATCCCCAAGGTTCACAAACAGGTGCACAATCCACCAATACGACCCTTAGTGGACGCTAGGGGCAGCATTACCTATGCATGTGCTAAAGTTGTAGACAAAATTCTAAAGAAATATGTCCAACAATAACCCCAAATATCTAAGGATTCATGGTCCTTCCTTAACAGTATTAACCAAATTCCTTTCAGTATAGATTTGAATTTTTTAACCATCGATGTCAAGGATTTGTATTCATCTATCCCACATGAGGTGGGTATAGAGTGGGTGGCCTCCATGATGTTGAGCAAAAAAGCACCGAATTATGAAATTCAACTGGTGAGTGAGCTCCTTGACATAATTCTTTCATATAATTTTGTGACATTCAACAACAAATTATTTTTACAAAAAGTAGGTGTAGCCATGGGTTCGCCATGCGGGGCTAGCCTGGCAAACTTAGTCATGGCACACTGGGAAAGGGAATATGTATTGGATAACTCTTGCCGGCAGGATCAAATACAATACTATACACGATACCTGGATGACATCTTTATGGTGTTAAAGGGTGATGCTTTAGTCGCCCAGGAACTTGTAAGTTATTTAAACTCCACAACTGATTTCTTAAAATTTACATCAGTATTTGCAGAAAACAGGATAGGGTACCTGGATGTGGACTTAATCAAAGATGTACACAATAAGTGCTACATAGCCAAGATCTGCAGGAAAGAAACACATTCTAACTCATTCTTGCAGTTCACCAGCTGTCACCCCTTCACACAGAAAAAATCTGTTGTGAAGGGCCAGCTGGTTAGAGCTGCAAGAACGGTTTCCAGGAATGAGGATTTTTATTGATGAATGTAATTTTCTAAAGGGTATGTTCTTGAGGAGGGGGTACCCGCTTAACCTAATTCAAGATTTAATACAAGAAGTACAGATGAAAAGGGATAGGGGTGTTTACCCACCAATTTTAAACAAACAAGTTTGTGGGCATGAACCAGGTGTTGAGACAATTAAAAGACAGGAGTTGAGTATTTGTAGCTTCATATTCACATACAGCCTGGATGCAGAGAACATT
Organism: Protopterus annectens; assembly: GCF_019279795.1. NCBI lineage: Eukaryota > Metazoa > Chordata > Ceratodontiformes > Protopteridae > Protopterus > Protopterus annectens. Next base: position 1,884,716,003 of record NC_056729.1, read on the forward strand.
GTATCTGTCATCCCCAAAAATTGGGATTTGATTGCGAGGGATAGCTACCTAAGGGAGAAACTTCCTGAGTCACCTAGAATTGTCTACAGACGAGGCAATAATCTCAAACAAATCTTGCAGAGTCGAATCAAGATTACAACCATGAGGTGTGGTATGTTTAAATGTAATATGTGTAGGTATTGCAAATATATGGCAGTTGGACAATCCTTCTTAATAAGAGATCAGAAATATAAAATCAGAGGCAAATTTGACTGCCAGAGTAAACAAGTTGCTTACATGGCAACGTGCACACGCTGCCCGGCATTTTACATTGGGAAGACCAACAGGAAACTGCGGGACTGTGTGTACAAGCATATTTACAGCATAGTCGAAACAAGATTGAAAATGCCCTAGCAAGACACAGTATGGAGCATCCAGGTCATGACTTTCTATTCAGAGTTATTGACCAATTTTTGAATGATGGGAGAGGGGGACCAGGCTCACTTAGTTTAGAAAGAAATGAACTGCTATGGCAGTTGAGATTAGATTCTTGCCATTACCCTGGAATCAATGAAATTAGTTCCCTCATGTGCATTTTAAAACTGAAAAGTTTGAACAGATAAACAGTGGGTACTACTCTCAGTAACTGTGTGGGGCTGTTATAGTGGTACTGTCTTTGGTATTATTTAAAAGGCATTGAATCACACTAACAATTTGTTTTTTAGACTTGGTTAAAATGTGTGTATCTGTAAACACTTGTTATATCAAATTTTAGTGTAACAGTAACAGGGTTGTTTGTTTGTTTGAAAAGCAGTACTTGTTTTAAGTATTTTATTGGTATTTTAAATATGCATTGTTTATTTCTGTATTTTTGAACTGCAGCGTGTTGCATTCAGTGAATCTTTCACTTGTATGCATTTACATGCATACATTGACACATTTTTATCAAACTGGATATTTTGTTTTGTGTTACAAAATTAGCTTTTGTGCTTCAGAGGGAAGGATTCCTTTTAGGAGTGTTAGCTGCCACACCCAACAACCTTTGGTTGTAGACCATGTGGTGTGAAAAGTGGGTTATTTAAACTCTTGCTTCTAAGGAAGTGTGTATCTGATGAAGTTAAACTATTGTGGATTAACGAAAAGTGTCATCATTTTTGAGCTTAATAAATACTGCTTTTGTGGATTCAGTTGGACTCAACTGGTGTGTGATACAGGTCTATTCAAGATTCTTTGGTGTGGATTAGCAGTTTTTCATTTTCAGCAGTTTTTTGTTTGTACTGTAACACACTTACCTTACCCACACCCTGACCCTAACGTCTGTCCCTATCGCACACTTACCTTAACATGTCGGTGTTCTCAGCGTTGGGATTCTCAACTTTTGGTCTTCTCCATTGTCGATCTTCCGGTGTCGGTGTTCTCATTGTCGGCGTTGTGGACTTTTGGCGTTTTCAGGTAGACCTATATACATATATATATATAAACTTTAGAACATTGGTGGATATTAGTCATCAGGATGGTGCAGTGGTAGCATTGTTGCCTCACAGCAAGAGGTTCTCTGGTTCAACTCTCAGCTGGGGTGCCTTCTGTGCAGAGTCTGGATGTCCTCCCTGAATTTGTGTAGGTTTCCTCTGGATGCTCTGGTTTCCTCCCACATTACAAAGACATGCATTTAAAGCCTTTCATCCTGGGCCTCTGCTGAAAATTGGCTTCATTCCAAGTTGGATTTTACTGGTTAAATAAATAAAATCAACTGTTGCCGGAGTTAAAAATGCTGATAATAGATCCCAGGAAAATACGCAAGGTTTAGTCTTTGAAAGGTATAATAAATACTATACTTTGAACCATGTCACAGCTGAGTTTAAATGCTGTACTCTGAGTTGTACAGCTTATATAATAGATTATTTTTGGATGCAGCTTGCTGCAACTCTACACTCCTTTCACTGTGCCGTACATTCTGTCCAGACTAGTGCAACACCAAGAGGTGTTCTGGGAAACCATCACTGTCATGGTGAATGGCTGATCTGTAAGTAAACTGTGGAAGCAACAGTTACACTTGCGATAAAGCTGATATTAACATCATAAATAATTTATCTTTATTTAGAAGGCTTCAGGGGAAAATAAATATTCTGACTGAACTACTTGTTTGTTATAAACACGGCATAAATAATGCATATTCAGCTGAATATTAATTGCAGCACATGAAGAAAAATATGACGATATTTTCTGCCTTTCCAAGTTTATTTCATTCTGAAGAGGTAATATTGAGATTGTATAGATAACTGAATTGTCATAAAAGAAGGGATTAAAAAAGTATTGTGCAGTTTTCTGCATTCAGTGCCTCTCAGCTATGTGGGAGACGGGGACTGGCTGGTTATTGTGTGTCAGTGTGATATTTATATAGAATTCTGTTTATACAAACAATGTCCATGTGCAGAAAAGGCTTGCCTTACGTTTGGGTTTATTACAGGCGTGCAAGAAAGATGTGTCTCATGTATCAGAATGCTGATTACTTCGCAGTATGTTGCAGAGGAAGCTGGTTGCTATTTATGCCTGTATTGTTACAGAATGCCAGCATCTACATTCATAACATTTATTTGAAAAAAAGACTTGTGCCTGTCACACATCACTGGGTACAACAGGGATTAATACATCACTCATTTTTAATGTGTATATATATTTTTAATTTTCTTGTTAACAGAGTAAGCCCACTGATCACCTGCTGCTCAGTTTTGTCTGCTATCTGGGAACTGTCTGGTTAAGTTACTTGTTGAGAGTGACACAGCTAGCAGATGGAAATTAAGGGAGTCAAACCCAAGATACAGGAAGCTGATTATCACCTCTTAGCTTTAATCTTTTGAAGTAAACTGCTGAACACTTAAACAAATAAGCATTCCTTTTTCAAATCTTATTTGGCTTCTGAGTCCTGCCATGAATGTTTAGCCTCTTTCTGATTCTGATTACGCCATCACTCCATTTTTTCTCCCCAGGGATGACAGCACACTATGGCATTTGTTGTCCATAGGAATGAAAGAAGACTTTTGTGGCCTACTATCATCTGTGACAGGTTTATGATTTTTGCTTTACGTTCTTAACTGTCCCCTCCCCCTCCTCCAAGGCTGATGTGCACATTCACACCAAAGTATGACCCTCGATGCCCTCTCTTCCACAAACTTACTTTTGCACACGTGTGCTGAAGGTTGCTTTGAATATATATCCTTGCACAGTCAGGTGAGTGTCCCCAGACTACTTTTTGTCCTACCCTTCTATAAGTGTTGGAAGCATGGAAATCTAGACTGCCTTTCTCCTTCAGGACAGTAGAGCTGGGTGGCTGCCCTCTCCTGTCTGTTTTCTGTAGAGCCTGCAGTGCCTGGGGTCACTAATTAATCCTGTATCATGTAGGTCACAATGAGGGTTTTGTAGAACCACATTACTACTTGAACATTGTCAGTTTCTATTGCATTCTCCAGTAGATTCGTAGGATCCATAAGATGCAAATAACCCTTTTATGGCTGATCTAGAGGTGCTAGAAAGGTTCTGGAATGTCTTCAAGAGTCTTATAGTGTGCACAAGAAACAGTGGACATAGTGTGCAGTACAGACAGTGGACATAGTATGCACTTCAGTAAATGAAAACAATATGCAGTATAAACAGTGAACACAGTATGCGCAAGAAACAGTAGACACAGTGTGCAGTAGAGACAGCGGACATAATATGCAGTTCAATAAATGAACATTGCATGCACTATAAACAGTGAACATAGTATGCACAAGAAACAGCAAACATAGTGTGCACTATAAACAGCGAACATAGTGTGCACTAGAAACAGTGGACATAGTAAGCACAAGAAACAGTGGAGACAGTATGCAGCAGAGACAGTGGACATAGTCAGTCAGTGCAATGGGTATGGAGAGAGTAGTCAGGCATTTTAATGCAGGTGTTTGCAAAATACTGTCACCTGCTGATGAGCCTCATCCTTTACTCCTGCGTTGGAGTCTGTCAGTGTCCATTTGCCTGCTTTGTGACTCTCAGCAAGTCACTTAATTAGACAGTGTTCTCAGGTCAACCCTGAAAGGGTAAGATTTGGTTTACTTGGTTTACCAAGTTAAATAAACAAATAGTTAAGCTGTAATGAGTGATGTCGGTCTCCCAGAAAGAGAGTGGAGTATAGTATTAGCAAAGGTTGAGAGGGAAAATGAAGTCAGATTTACAGAACAGATATAGCTTATTCAGCTGATAAGGAACTTTCCAGAAAGGAGAGGATACCAGATAAATGTTTTAGTAGGGAGGAGGGGAGTAACAGCTGCAGTGCGGGTGCCTTTGCATAAATGTGATCATCTTTTACTGAAGCTTAGTTTTAGGGCAGGGACTGTTTTGAGGAAAACTAGGAAAAGGATATGGGATTATCAAGAACTGGAATGTGAGAGAACAGGAGCATTTGCTGCAGAATGATGGAGGGATAATCGTTGAATGAGCTCTGGAAATTAATAAGGAATGATATAGTACATGGAATGAAAGCTTAACAGGAGGAGAAATGCAAATAGAAAAAAGAGGCCTATAAGAGGTTGTTAGAAAGGTGGTAAAAGAATAGCAAAATGAATTACAGCAAGTTAAGAATTCACCGGCTGGGCTCTAAATGGTCACCTAGGCCAGTTGCTTAGTATGATTGTATGAACCTTTGAGCCTATAAGATATTGTTATTGGAGGAAAGTATATGGATATGAGCAGGAAAGAAATAGGGCATGTTGAGCAGTAAGGCACACTAGAACTACATTAGAAATTGATTTGGCAGCTGGTTTATATGTTCTAACCAGTTAAAGTCTTCAGTGTATTCTGTATACAGCATATATACGTGTCTAAAATGTATTTAGTTATTTCTATCCCCACCCCTTGCAGGCTTGAGCTTGATGGCTCTTACTTGCACTCAGTCAGCCAATTCCTTTACTGTCACTGGAGCCAAGGATTCCCCAGGCAAACAGAAGCCCTGCAGCCCATTTGCTCCAGCCTGGGATTCCCCAATAAGCTCAGACACTGGAGGCAAGAATCAAGTAGTAGGGAGTGGGCCTACTGGTCCTTGGGGGGGCTATCCTCTTCCTTGGTGGAACACCCCCCCCCCATCCCCTACACTGACTCTTGCAGGCCCCACTATGGTTGCCCTCCCAAGAATTCTCCTCATTTCACAGTGCAGTTGCAAACAGCAGCAGGTACTATAGTCCTGGGCTCCACAGGGTAGACTCCAAGTGCTTCCAGTAGGTGTCACCCATGTGGCAAGCTAAAGCCACGTCTCCCGTCAGGATGGGTGAGAAGGCAATGGCTGCTTACACCCATCCTCCCTTGCCAGGTCCTACTGGCTCCCTAATCACTATATAAATATGGGTTGCCTGCAGCATATTGATGCACAAAGAAGTTAGGTGCTGCACCAAAGTCCAACTTACAAAATAAAGCCAAAATAAAACAAAGAACGTCGCTGGACACTGCTGCTCCTTATTAAAACGTTTATTCAGTACAACAAAAATCAGTGAAAATGGATAAGCGCTTTCGGGACTACTCCCTTCCTCAGATAAAATTACACATACAAACAATGCTCTATTTAAAAGACAACTAACTCATCCAATAAAATGCAAGTAAGAATTCAATAAAAGACCCGCCTATTCTGAAGTGTGGGTCTTATTGGTACTGCTTCATTCAAACCAGGTGCTCGTGTAGCCATTAATTCAACAATCCACTTTGATTCAGCTAATTCAGTTTTGTGCTTCAAATCACCCCCCCCTATTGGTAAGCCTAATGTTAACAACAGCCCTAATCAAAAAACTTTAGGTAACAGGTAGGCAGTTTATTTTAAAAGGCAAGGCAACGTGCCATATCACTGATTTGGTTTACCTGGCAGAGTGTGAACACTGCCCTAGTTTTTATGTGGGAAAGACGAATCAAATGTTCAAAACAAGGATCTTTCAACATATGTCCAACATTAGAAATAAAGACCCACATAATGCACTTAGCAGGCATATAGAAGAGTTTCCCACGCATAGTTTTTTGTTTAGGGCTGTTGTTAACATTAGGCTTACCAATAGGGGGGGTGATTTGAAGCACAAAACTGAATTAGCTGAATCAAAGTGGATTGTTGAATTAATGGCTACACGAGCACCTGGTTTGAATGAAGCAGTACCAATAAGACCCACACTTCAGAATAGGCGGGTCTTTTATTGAATTCTTACTTGCATTTTATTGGATGAGTTAGTTGTCTTTTAAATAGAGCATTGTTTGTATGTGTAATTTTATCTGAGGAAGGGAGTAGTCCCGAAAGCGCTTATCCATTTTCACTGATTTTTGTTGTACTGAATAAACGTTTTAATAAGGAGCAGCAGTGTCCAGCGACGTTCTTTGTTTTATTTTGCCTGCAGCATAGTGAAGACTTTATCCTCTATCCCATGGAGTGTCTCAAAAATGTCTTTTGCAAGGCACTACTATAATTGTGCATATAGCAATTGTTTGCATTGATTCTTGTAACCCTGTGCTATCCCTGAAGAAGGTCCATATGGATCAGTCTTGTACCTGGTTAACAAACACACAAATAAAAAAATAAAATAAAATAAATAAAATTATTTAGGTATTAAAGTGAGAAAGAAAGGTGAATTTTAAAGTAAAATAATGTTTATATATATTTATGTCTGTGTGGTGTGTGTGTGTGTGTGTGTGTGTGTGTGTGTGTGTGTGTGTGTGTGTGTGTGTGTGTTTGTGTGTGTGTATACATATATGTAAATATATATATATATATATATATATATATATATATATATATATATATATATTTATATATGTTTATGTATATTTATATATAGCTAGATATAAATTCATGCATATGTATGTGTGTGTGTGTGATATGAATGTATATAACTACACATACACACACACACACACATACACACACGTGTATATATATATATATATATATATATATATATATATATATATATATATATTTATATATATTTTTTTTTTTTGGATATATGTCATTAATACTGCAATGGTAATATTTAATTTGAATATGTTTTATTGTCAGTGTAACTCATCATGTTATGTTGTCCTATCTCACCTTCATTCCTGATGGTTGGGTTTGGAACCGAACATCAGTTCCGACTCGGCCACATACTAAAGCTCAAGAGCTTTCACTGGCTCGAGGCTACACCCTATCCCAAGATGACTAGAAGCTGTTATCCAAATCTCATTTGCTGCTTGCTGCTTCCGGTTTGCTTTTTCGCTGGCTCAGGCTAAGTTTTTCATACTTTGCTTTTTGTGTGAAATTTAGTAGTTAAATCTTTGATAATTCAACTTTGTTAAATAGCTTACTCTTTTGGGTGCCTTTTAAGCATGGTTGTAGGTTCTTTCACTGTGTTTTTGCTGCTTTTGTGTGGGCCGTCATTCTTTTAGGCCTTTCCCCTATCCCAGCTGAAATCTAGCTTCTTCGTAAACAAATCCATTTAAGTTAGAGGATTCATTTTTGCCCCCTTCTTGCTTAGCCTGTTTTTAGTTAGAGGGCTCTCCTTTCCTCTTATTTCCTTAAATTTTGAAGGTTTCATCATTTCAGTTAGAGGCATCTCCTCAGGCTAGAGGAGTCCGTTGCTTAACTTAGAGACCTCCCCTCTAATCCACTCTCTTTTTACTTTATATATAATAAAAAAAAAAAAAAAACTTGGTCTTTCTCTCTTCTGGTGTTGGTTTTGTTTATTGAGTCAGACTATACTTTATAGTGTGTCTTTTTTGTACTGGTTGTGAATATTTGCTGGTATGACTAATTGCTGGTTGTGACTGATTACCAGGATGTCTAAAGATCCTACTTAAGAGACTAGACAGTCCGGTTATAAAAAGTGTGATTTTTGCACACAAAAAATGTCTATAACAGATGGACACACAAGCTGTGTTTATTGTTTGGGGGCTTTCACCTGCAGGATTCCTGCTCTATTTCCCACAGCTTTAGTTCAAGGTTCCTGCAGGAGCCAAAAAAACAAATTAATAGTTAGGAGCTTATTAAAAGGATCTTTCTAAATGGCTATCAAAGGGAACCGGACCTCCAAATCTTCTGGCAAGTTCTCAAAAACTAGAGCTTCTTTGTCTCCAGTTTTTGAGCTATCAAAGAGACAAGAGAAACCGGTTACTTCTGATCTGAAGTCTGTCAGTTCTAAAAAGGCTAAGCCTCCATTGGTTCCACCTGAGTTATCGGAACCATCTTGGAGCCAAAAAAGTAGCTGGTCACTGTCCTTGGAGCGGTCCATTCAGTGCCACAGTCTCCTCTGCTGCAATCAATGGCGGGTAGCCACAGATCATCCACCCATTCCTCTCGGTCATCCAGGAGCCTATCAGATGATGGTGTGGAGTGGGTGGTTAGGAGGTTGCTTCATACACTGGCCCTAGCAAAAATTCTCTCAAGCCCAGTCCAGAAGGACGTGGAGCTGACTACTGAATCTACCTTCCCTTCCACCTCTGACTCAGACAAGTTCAGAGCTATAGTGCCTGGAGGTCCTTGTGATGGAACTGTCAGACCTGAAAACCATCCCTGGTGTCTCGGTTCTGACCTCTGCTCTGATCTTATCGATGTTGTCTTCCATTGAGGGATCTGGGAGCCAACACTTCCTTGTCGGTTCCTGGGGGAGATTCGAATCGGATCTTGTGAGGTGATAAGGAGTGTGCTCTCCTCTGAGTCTGCCCCACCCTCGGCTCTAGCTACTCTTCCCCTGTAAGGGTCAGTGTCAACCTCCCCACCATCCCTCCAGCCCAAGCGTAGAGGGCTGATGCCCCAGGATGCCCCAATGGGTGAAACACTCTCTTCTGAAACCTCCCCAGAGTATCCCTCTGAGGAGGTCACTCGGAAGAGAACCTGTAAGAGGAAACACCTAGACTCCCCTGAGTCTGTCATGTCAGATACAGACTTAGAGGATTCAGAAGGGTCCCCATGGTCACCCTGTGAGGATGTCTCCTTTTCAGACATCTTAGAGATCCTGAAGCAGAGAGGTGGCTGGAAAACCCTCTCCCCTTCTGAAGATGAGTTTGTATACCTGGAGGCGTTCAGCTCTCGACCCTCCACCTCTTGGGTGTCTCCGCCTTTTGACCAGCTCCTTGGCATAGTCAGTCAAAAGGCTTCGGGCTCTCCAGAATCCATGGAACCTGTTCGAGGAGGCCCAACAAGTATATTACTGCCCCAGATGATAAGCAGTTCTTGACCAAGGGTGTCCCAGTAGATGCAATGGTGGTGGGAGTAGCCACCAAGAAGGAATTAGATGAAACTTCTTCATCTGTCCATCTTCTGAATAAGGAGTCTTGAATGATGGACAGATATGGGAAGCATATGTTCTCTTCAGCAGCCTTTACTCCTAGGTCGCCAAACTATTTATCTCATTTTACCAGACTTCAGAGGGATCTCCTGAAAGAGCTAGGAGATACCCTCCAGGGTGCTATAGCTGCAGGGGTGCCAGACAAGGTAAACTCTCAGCTTGCAACTCTAAATTCTGGGTCTATATTACGTTATCAAATACTCATGTATTCGAAAACGTAATAGTCGACCCCTAAATGTCGAAAACGTCAAACGTCGAACTTTTCAATGGAGATCTCTGTACAGTGCGGAAATGGAAGATTTCCATTGTCTGCACTGTATGGTGATCTCGGAGTTGGTATATTTAAGCAGCGGGGGTGTGGGGGTGCAGTCCTCCATGAGGGGGGAGCAGGGGGCCTTGCCCCCCTGCTTACAGCGTTTTTTGTTTGGTGGGTTTTTGTACTTTTTTTTGTTGTTCGACGTTTGACGTTTTCGACATTTAGGGGGTTGACTGTTACATTTTTGAATACATGAGTATTTGATGACATAATATAGACCCTAAATTCTGTAGTAAACTCCTCCATGCGCCTCATCTCCTGTGCAGCTGCTGGAGCAAGTAGGGCAGTAGGCACAGGAATAGCTCTGAGGAGGGATTCCTGGATGCGCCTTTGTGAGTTTGCTGAACCCTTTAAGTCTTCGTTTATAGATGCCCCTTTTGATGGCTCATCTTTGTTCGGGCCAAAGGTTAAAGAGACTCTTACCAGGTGCGAACAAGATGGCAAAACTCTGTCTGCTTTGGGAGTATGTTTTTCTGTCTCTACCAGGCCTTATCTCAAAGGCCAGAAGGGTGGAAAAATTTGGTTCTGGAAATCCCAAAGAGCTTCACCAGATGGATGTGGTGAATTTTCCTCCAGGGGCAGAGGGAGAAATAATAATGGAAAATGCTGCGCTCATGGCAGAGTGGGTCCGCAGAACCAGGGCAACAGAGATATGTTCTCTGGCAGACCCTTCCAGCACTCCTGAAAGGAGGCCCGCCTATCCACCTCTGGAGGCAACTGGGGGCAGATTATCACTGTACCCAAAGGTCTGGCTCAACATCACTCAAGACAACTGGGTATGGTCGATTATATACAGGGGATACAACATACCCTTCTCTTCTCCTCCCCCTCCATCAAGATCAATCACAGACATCCCACCCAGTAAAAGGGATCAAGCAACCCTAGAATTCCTAATGTTGCTGGAAAAAATGATCCAAGAAGTCCCCGCAGACCAAATTGGATCCGGAATTTACTCAAGGTTCTTTTCAGTTCCAAACAAGACAGGGGACGGGAGGCCAATCTTGGATCTCAACAAACTAAACAAGTCCATAAAAAAAAAGCGGGACTAGACATTTGGATGTGCTACATATTTCTTCAGGATGCATACTACCATATAAAGATGGACAGGTGATCCAGGAGATGTCTACGCTTCTGGCTGAGAGCCAGTCATTACCAATTCAGAGCTCTGCCCTTTGGTCTTACTACAGCCCCCATAGTGTTTACCAAATGCATGGCAGTAATCACGGCTCACCTGAGGCATCTACGATTCTGGGTGTTTCCGTACTTAGATGACTGGCTCCTGACTCCCACCACCAAGCATCTACTGACACCACCATTCATCTCTGCTCAGAGCTAGGCATTACCATTACATTTCAAAAAATCTGCCTTGTTGCCTTCATGGCATATTACATTTATAGGGGCAGACTTAAACACAAACGACATGGTAGCAAAACTGCCTCAGAAAAGAGTACTAATGCTATGCCATCAGGTGTCAATCTTGCTCACGAAGAAGAAAGCACAGGCAAAGTTTGTCCTCAGGGTTCTGGGTTCAATGGCAGCGGCAGTAACATTAGTACCACTAGCGCATCTACATATGAGAATATTACAGTGGCTGCTCTTTGCTTAGTGGTCCATGCAGGAGTTACCCATATCACACAAGATCCTCATTACACACACCTGCAAAGGGACCTACGTTGGTGGCTTTGGTCCACGAAGGTAACGATAGGCAGACAGTTAGTTCTTCTCCAACCAGTAGCTATAGTGATCACAGATGCTTCCCAGATAGGGTGGGGAGGGCATTATCTGGGACAGACTGTCCAAGGGACTTGGCAGGAACACGACTACTACTTGCACACTACTTGTACATCAGTGTCCTAGAGATGAGAGTTGTGCTTCTGGTATTGCAAGTATTCCAGAGTATGACTGAGATTCAAACAGACAATATGTTCATGGTATGGTACATCAACAAACAAGGCAGAACCAGATCTTACGCCCTCTACTGAGATGCTCAAAGAGTATGGAAATGGGTGATATCTTCTCAATGTTTTCTGATTGCAATGCACATTATGGGGAAATCCAGCATGATAGTGAACAAGCTAAGCAGGGCAATTCTTATGCCTAATGAGTGGTCCCTACAACAGGAAATTGTGAACCAGATTTTTCACAAATGGGGCCAGCCTTGCTGCGACCTCTTTTCCACATCCATCAACTCCAAATGCAGCATCTACTTTGCCCTAATCCCACCTTCGGGGGAGTCACCCAGGGATGCACTTGTTCACGATTGGCCCCCAGGACTTTTTTATGCATTTCCTCCATTTCCATTAATACCCAAAGTTCTCCAGAAAGCCATATTGTTGAGTTGCAGACTAATTCTCATTGCTCCTCACTGGCCACATCAGATATTGCTCCTTTTCCTATGGCCCCATCTTCAGTAGGAGCCTTGGATCCTGGACCCAGTGCCGGATCTTGTGATTCATCAGTCAGGAACCCTCCACCCATCTATTCAAAGCCTCAAGCTGACGGCTTGGTTGCTCCACTTCCCATCTTAGCTAGGCTTCCAGAACTATCCCCAGCAGTGTGACACATTCTGGTTTCATCGCACAAGAATACAACTAGGAAACTTTATGAGAGCAAATGGAAGAGATTTTCTTGTCAGGCTGACAAGAACCATATGGACCCCTTTATGGCTCCTATATCAACAATTCTGGAATTTTTAACAGAAACCTTTAATCAACGTGCAGTTGATGCCACAGTACGGGTACAACTAGCTGCCATATCAAACTACCATGTAGGAGACATGGGATCCAATATAATGTCTCACAGATTATGCAAAGTCTTTCTGAGAGGTACATTCCTTGTAAAACTTCCCATAAGAGAACCACCACCTCCTTGGGATCTAAAATTGGTACTAGTTTCTTTAATTCTCTCTCCTTTTGAACCAGTCTCCTCTTGTTCACTAAAGTTCTTAACTTGGAAGACAATCTTTTTAACGGCCATTACTTCTGCTAGGAGGGTTTCAGAATTGCAAGCTCTGTCTGTCTGTCCTCCCTATTTGATTTTCCACAAAGACAGAGTCTCTCTCAGGACAAATCCTTCTTTTCTGCCAAAAGTAAGTTCTGAGTCCATTTTAAATCAGTCTATTGAGCTACCTGTATTTTTCCCAATCATGGCAACAGGGCAGAATACAAGCTTCACCAGTTGGATGTTCATAGGCAGTTACACTTTTGCTTACATAGGACAAAGGAATTCAGAAAATCTGACCAACTATTTGTTTCATTCTCAGAAAACAGAAAATGAACTTCAGTTTCAAAAGACACCTTATCAAAATGGCTTACAGACACCATCACTTATGTGTATAGCTCTCAACACAAGCAACTACCTAGAAAAATTCAAGGTCATTCAACTAGAGCTATGTTGACCTCCACTGCCTTTCAAGTCAAACTACCCTTAGATTCAATTTGTGCTGCAGCCACATGGGTCAACCCTCATACCTTTATCACAAAGTAGATGTGGCCTGCTGGAACAGGGCATCCTTTAGTTCCACTGTTCTGAAGAGTTTATTCCCTTGAGCCATCCCAGAAAGAAGGTGCTGGGGACGCTGTTCCAACCATCAAGAATGAAGGTGAGATAGGACAACATAACGCATCTCGCCTTCATTCTTGTATCCTACCCTCCTTCCCTCTTCCTGGAGGATCGAGAAGAATTTTCTGAAATTGGCTATGAGTTCTCTGATTCCCTTTGTGCATCATGAGTTATAGGCAGAGAGTTTGTTGCTTTTACTATGGTGGGTTAGATAGTCTAGTGATTGGTTTCTTACAAACAAGATCTGGGTAATTGTCACTAGGCATCTTGGGATAGGGTGTAGCCTCGAGCAAGTGAAAGCTCTCGAGCTTTAGTATGTGGCCGAGTCAGAACCGATGCCCGGTTCCAAACCCAACCATCAAGAATGAAGGTGAGATTATGGACAACAAACATGGAACATTATGGTGAGTACATAACTTCTTTTATATGGATAAAGTGTACCCTGGTCTTATTTATTTGATTATATAGTCCATTTTAAACTGTGTGAAACTTTCCAATTTTAATGTTTGTTAAACTGTCTTAATTTAATTTTGTAGTTCTTGGTTGCCCACTTAAAAAAGTGTCCCGGGATCAAACTACTTACTTCATTAACAGACAAATAAAATAAATAAATAAATAATGAGGTGGGGGTCAAGATGAGATTCTGATTTAGTTACTTGTGCTTTTGTTTAAATGGATTGAGGGGAGGATGCCATGTGGAATGAGGATCTTGTAATAAATGGTAAAATATGGACTGAGAGAGAATTTAGTATGAGAAAGGATGGTGAACATATTATAAGACAGTTGGCAGATAAGGAAGAGGGGCTGGATGGAACCCCCCAAGGATTCTTAAACAACTGGCTGGGGCATTGCTAAGTGCCCTTTTAGTACTTTTAAAGAGATGACTGCATGACATGAATACTTAGAAATGGAGATAAGCAACAGGAGTTTATCTGCCTATAGGGGGTGGGGTTCGAAATAGCAATGAACAGTAGGAGTGCATCTGCACAATGTGAGTGGGAGTGACTCGAGCAATCCTTCTAATTTTAAGCTGGTCAGTTTCATAGGTTTGCAGTTGTCAACCTTATGACCTACTTACCTTCAAGAAACTTGACTGCTGTAACCCCCTGATGTTTATATGCATGAGTATATCTGATATGATATGATATGTATATATGTATGTATGTGTAAATAGGTATGCAGGTGTATATATATATATTATATATATATTATATATATATATATATATATATATATATATATATATATATATATATATATATATATATATATATATATATATATATATATATATATATATATATATATATATATATATATATATATATATATATATATATATATATATATATATATATATATATATATATACACACATATATATTATATATATATATATATATATATATATATATGGCAATAAGCACAAAGGATTAATCACCTGCTAGCAAATGGCTTTCAGTGGTTCAGGGTTTGATTCCCTCAGCCTCCATTTATCTATTGTGTTGCCCACTGTCTGACATTGAGCAAGTCACTTAACCAGACTCTTGGGCTGAGTGTGGAAAAGGTCCATGTGGATTAATATTCCACCCCCTGGTTAACAGATACTGGTTTTGTTGGCTGCTTACATGTATTTGTGGATTTTCACTTAATAAATATTCAGAGGAAGATATCCTGGGTATAAAAGTGTGTGTATGTGACCATTAAAAGTCTATGGGCAGTAACTGTGATCCCCATAATCTGAGCTTTGGTAATTCTGAGATTCAGTATATCTGACTGTTCTCCTTTTCTGAATTGCTGCAATTTTGGTATTAGTATATATAAGTAGCAGGGGGTAGGTGCACCCTCCTCCATGTCAAGAGGTGCAGAGGGAATTCCTTGTTTTTTGTGAGAATCACAACTTAATTGTCCAAGTATTGGGATGTGTAGTATCACACTTCTGAAAGGAAACTGTATATTATTTGTTGTTTTCAGCTGTTCATCTCCCTCGGGGTAATATTACCATCCACTGTCCATTAGACTCTCTGCTGGATTTCCTTCTGCAACAAATGTGTGGTCACTATATAACTGTACCTACTGTGAGCCGGGAAATTGCGGACACTACATATGAAAAGAAAATAAGAAAGGTGATAGTCCATAAAAACTAATATTACCATCCACGCTCCTTTAGACTCTCTGCTGGATTTCCTCCCACAACAAATGCACGGTCACTATTTAACTGTACCTATTGTGTGCTGGGAAATTGTGGACACTACATATGAAAAGAAAATAAGAAAAGTGATACTCCAGAAAAACTAATATTACCATCCACCCTGCTTTAGACACTCTGCTGGCTTTCCTCCCACAACAAATGAGCAGTCACGATTTAACCATACCTACTGTGAGATGGGAAATTGTGGACACTACATATGAAAAGAAAATAAGAAAAGTGATAGTCCAGAAAAACTAATGTAGTTGCTCTGTAGTAACTTACAATAGTATTTCATAGTCTAAACCCTTTATCACTGCCACTGTTAGAATATTTTTTTTCTCTGTGCTAGTGAGCACCCCACCAGGAACAACAGCTGCTAAATTACTGCTAACTCCCTCTTTAACCCTCTCAGCCTTATAGCTTCATGAAACTTTTCATTACAAATTATTTGATTTATCTTGAAACTTGACCAAAAAACATTAACATAGGGTTGAATAACATGACGGAACCTACCTTGCTCATAGGTACTGATTGATTTTTGCACTCATCCCACACCAAAGCCAGCAGGGTGTAGCCCACTCCATTCACCCTCACTATGCTCAGGCTCACTCCCATCCCACTGCCTACCCCCAATTCTCACCCACCCCCACTACCCCCACACTAGAGGTAGCCTATCAGATAAGGCTGCACCCACCCACCACATATCTATCCCCCCTTCTACTACATATTCTCTCTTCTCTCCACTCCTAACATTGTACCTTTTCTATTTCAACAACTAATATTGTACCTTTTCTATTTCAACATATAAACATCACCCACCAATCACTAAACCCTTTATGTATTACACCACATAATCCCCACTGCACATAACAGTCTTAAAATAACCATGCACACCAGATCTGCACAGCCATTTCTCATAATACTTCTCCCCTTCTTCTTCTACCACCTACTCCACCTTACCAGCCTCCCAAACTTCTCCTATTCCCCACCCTATCACACAGCTACTTAACCCAAAAAAGGAATCCTTCTACTCAGCCTATATTTCTCCTTATCTCTACAACTACAGTGATTCTCTCCTCTTTAAGAGAAAGCTTCTTGTTACCTCAAATACAGTCCCCAGCTCTCACAGTCCATATCCCATATTCATTCATTTCTTAAACTCCATCTCCAAGGAATCTAAAGACATTTCATCTCTCATTTTTGCATTCATCTCTATGCTCCTTTCCAGAGACATGCACCCTAATTCTGGGCCCCTTGACAATCAGAGTGCAAACTCAAACTCATCACCTTCACCCTCTCTCCACAAATCTCTCCTTTTTGCTACAATTAATGCCCAAAGCCTATGCAATAAACAACCCAACTTCCATGTTTGGCTCTCCCATAACCATCCTGGCATTCTATCTGTCTCTGAAATGTGGCTCAAACTACACCTGAAAAACTCTGAAGTTACCCTCTCTAACTATAAAATCATATGAAATGACAGAACTCAAAAGAAAGGATGGAGTAGCCCTACTCTTCTCCTCCCCTCTAACAGTGACACCTTACACCAACCCTATATCCCAATTCGGTACAGCTGAACTAACCTTAGCCCTCCTAAAAACCAACAACCATAAAAGCATATGCATAGCTTCCCTATATATTCCACCGGGAAATAACATCCCCATTCTTGAAGATACCCTCTCTTGGTTCTCATTTGACTTAAGTAATGAAACAATACTCCTAAACAAAGTTAACATTAACTGGACTTCTATTCACTCAACCAATACTTCCCAGAATATAAAGCTATACAATTTCATCCAATTAATTCACTCCCCTGTCATATCTAATAAAGGCTACTCTTCTGGCAGTATTCTAGATTGGATATTAGTTTCCCACCCCAACAATATCTCTCGATAGTGGCACCTTACCTGATTCCTTTACTGATCATCTTCCTGCCTTTGTACGTCACTCACCTTCCTCCCGCCACCTAAAACATAAGTATATCTCAACCCGTACCCTCCGAAACATTAACCATCAATCCTTCTTTGACTGCTTAAAACATATGAACTGGAACCCCCTGAAGACTCTACCTCTCGACAATGCTGTTACATATTTTAATACTTCATTCACTAACCTACTAAACAGCTTTGCTCCTCCTAGAACTAAAAGGGTGAAATTCAAAACCACCCCCTCAATATGCATATCCGTGATAATTCATGGAAACTTTACCAAAAATACAAAACACCTAACTCCCTTACAGAATGCAAACAACTTCTTAATAGAGTTGAAAAACAAATTGCTTCCGACCATAAATCCTACTACTCTAAGCTTCAAACTGATCATAAATCCGACCCCAAGAAGTTTTGCAGTAGTATCTCTGCCCTCGTAAGTCCTGGCAGAAAAGACAACCATTGCCCTGACCCCAGGTCTCCAGACCATATCATAGTCTCCAAATTTAACTCCTTCTTCACTGACTCAATAGCCAAGCTCACCACATCTTTCCCTAACAATTTATTACCTTCTACCATATCTATCTCCTAAAACTCCACTCACTCTACCCCCAATGCTATCCTCCCCTCACCCTTCATCATCAAACCCATTCCTATCAACACCATAAAAACACATGCTCTAATGCCCCAGACAACCTGCCATCTAACTTCCTTAAGCTAACTGCTGATGGTATAGCTCTTCCCATCTGCATCCTAATAACTCGTTCCATTCAAGAATCCTATATACCCCTCCTCTGGAAAACAACCTTTATCATTCCCTTAAACAAAGGGGAAACAACACTGACTTCTTCAATTTCCATCCAATAGCCTGTTTCTCCCCATCTCAAAAATTCTCAAAAACCATATTCACCTACAACTCTTACCTTACTTTCTAGACAACCGTCTGCTGACCCCAACACAACATAGATTTAGACCTGGACACAATGTGACACCCCTGCACTGACCCAGTAATCAAGGAGACTCAATCGTCACCACAAGCACCAGTGAGGGGCGTGCACATTGGAAGGATGACAAGTACACACACAGTAAAGTACCATTTCCCTTAAGAGCATACAGAGATCACAGTTAGTCTGGGGCTGGTTTCTTCCTCTCTCTCCAGATCCCCAATAAGACTCCTCACTGGCACAGCTGTAGAGTTGAGTCCTTAGCCAGGGTTCCCAGCCAAGTCTTCCCAACACTCTCTCTCTGTCCAACCAGTGCTTCATTTCCCTGTCCAAGTAGCTGACACACACACACACACACACACACACACACACACACACACACACACACACACACACACACACACACACGCACTTTAAGATTTGATTTATACACAAACACACACCTAGGAAAGGCTGGAACAGATTTACTAGCTATGTCTCTTTCTGCCCAGACCATAAGGTAGTTAGCACTGCCACCAGAACCCCTTATCAGCTACTTTAAGGCCCTTCCCAAAGGGTGACCAATATTACTGTGTAACTATTATCCAAATGGTAAGTGTGACCAAGACTTGCAAGGCTATTTAAAAGTAGCCTATACAGCGTTACCAAATACTGTAAATATGCAAGTACTCTACAAACTTAAATATCTCTAAACAAAACAGCCACAATTAAAAGGTTTAAATATATGTAATAATAAATAATAAAAGAGCAAGACAATACTCAATAACTCAATACAGTGACTACAAAGTTCAGAATCACAGGAAATATTTTAAAACAGCATTACAGGACAGTCTCAAATAAATACAGAAAACATCTATACTAATATTTACTATATTCTTATCTTTTTCTAAAAGATACTATGTTCTAAATAACTTACTTACAGAGCAAGGCAAATGTAGTGCCAATGATGGGTGCTGAATGGATGTTTTCAGATCCAGAGAGAAAAACAAAATGCACAGACTCACTCTCTGAGATAAATCTTAAATTAATAATACACATTACTGCTAGGTTAGATGGGATGACATCACTCTTTGTCACCTGCCTTCAGTTCCCAGGCTAACAAAAATGTAGAATTTAGTACTTCTGTGTCATAGGTACATATCTCTCAGATGTTTGCCTAGAACTAGAAGTCATAACACAGCTAAACACCTTTACATTTGAAACCTAGTAATTATTTCTGTTTCAAGACAATAGGAAAACATTCAACTCTAGACATTGTGTCTGCTCTGAGATGAAACAGAGATAACAGAATCGTAAAACAATCTCCACTTATTTTCTTGAAGTTTTGCAAGTTAACTCTGTATGTTCCAACTTCTACCATTAAAACATACATCTGCACAGGTATATAGTTTATACACATTTCTGCTTTTTTCCAGCAGGGTACACTGTGGTTACATTCATGAATCTCAGTACATAACATACAGTTCAACACCCACTTCTGCACCAGTAGTTTAATATCCACATAACATATAGTTCTCTTAAATTTGTAAGGCAAGCCTATGGATCATATTAATATTCACAAATGACATATGATTATTCACAATATTCCAGATAGCTGGAATGGCAGTGTCACATTTCTATATAAATCATATTAATATTTTCAAGTGACATAATTATTTACAAAATTCCAGCTAGCTGGGCTGTCACCATTTCGGTTTGTCACACTTCTCTCCCCCCACAAGAACTCAAGCTAGTTTTTCAAGTACCCCTTGAGAAACGTTGCGTGAGAAGGATGACCCTATCTGTGAATACCTTACCCCATTCCCTGACTTGAGATTCCAGCTGCCTTGGCATTGCTGACCCCAGTACCATGCTGCACTGTCCCATCATATGCCTACAACCTTAGACTCCATCATCGTAATCTGGGATTTCCTTGGCTGGCTCCATGTAGCCATAGAATCCCCTCAGACTCCTCCTGCCTCTTATTGCTAATACTTAGCACAAAGGGCCTCCCGGTCATGGTAAGGTTTCATAGTGTTAACATGCTACAGTTTGTGCCCCTGCCTTCTGCCTAGCAGTTCTACCATGTTATTAACATCATTGACCTTCCTTACCACCCTCTAAGGTCCCCTCCCAAGCTGCCTGCAGCTTGTTGTGTCTGACAGGAATGGAAACCGTTACCTGCTTACCTACAGCATACTGTCTAGCTTGAGCATTCCTGTCATACCAGACCTTTTTCTGCTGCTGGGCTTCTGCCAGGTTCTCCTGGACCAAGCCCATGAGTTCCCTGAGCCTTGTCCTGAGGTTTAGGACATATGCCACCACAGACTCCTTGTGAGATTCACACTCACCCTCCCACTCATCTCAAATCATATCTAGAGGTTCCCTCACCCTATGCCCTACAGCAACTCAGAGGGTGAAAAACTTGTGGATTCCTGGGGAACCTTTCTGTAAGCAAACAACAGATGGGGCAAATAGCTCCCCCAGTCCCTCTTAGACTGGTCTGCCAATGTCTGTAGCATGGACTTGAGTGTAGAGTTTAACATCTCAACATGACCATTAGTCTGGGGATGGTAGGGGGGTGGTCTTTAGGTGCTTCACCCCACAGTACTTCCCCAGACAACCCAGCAAGTCTGACATGAAACTGGCACCTCTGTCAGTCAGTATTTCTTTTGGGATACCTACCCTGCTGAAAATCTCTAACAAAGCATTTGCCATCTTTTCTGCCTCAATGGAGGACAGAGCCACTGCCTCAGGATATCTGGTAGCATACACTACTACCACTAGGATATACTTTATCTCTGTCAAACTTGGGGTACCCAGAGGCCCCACAATAGCCATAGCTACCTTCTGTAATGGCTCCTCAATCACAGGCAAATGAATCAAAAGAGCTTTCACATTGTCTCCTGCCTTACCTACCTTTTGGCACTGTTCACAGGTCCTGCAGTACCCTGTTACATCTCTGGAAATCCCAGGCCAATAAAAGTTCTGCATAATACATCTATTTGTATGTTTTATGCCCATATGACTTGCAAAGGGAATATCATGGGCTATGGCTAGAAAAAACAGATGGTAGGCTCTGGGCACTACCAGCTGCTGTATTCCCTTGACAATCAGGTGCCTCACTTGCTACCTCCCTCAGGCCTTGTAATGTAGGGTCTGAGAGTTGAGCCTGTCTCAACTCTCTTTTTGTAACCCTTCCCAGCTCTGCTTCCACAAGAAGTCTGGTATTTTCTGACAACAGTTTCTCACTGTCAGCCTGGGTACTACTATTCACCTCTGCCCTTGCAGTCACTCTGTCCAAGGGAACATCAGTGCCCACAAGCAGCTGTGGCCCTACAGCCTAGTCTCTAGCTCGATAATTCCTGTCATACCAGACCTTTTTCTGCTGTTGGGCATCTGCTAGGTTCTCCTGGACCAAGCCCATGAGTTCCCTGAGCCTTGTCCTGAGGTTTAGGACATATGCCACCACAGACTCCTTGTGAGATTCACACTCACCCTCCCACTCATCTCGAATCAAATCTAGAGGTTCCCTCACCCAAAGCCAATACAGCAATTCAAAGGGTGAAAAACCTGTGGATTCCTGGGGAACTTTTCTGTAAGCAAACAACAGATGGGGCAAATAGATGTCCCAGTCCCTCTTAGACTGGTCTGCAAATGCCCGTAGCATGGACTTGAGTGTAGAGTTTAACCTCTCAACATGACCATTAGTCTGGGGATGGTAGGGGGTGGTCTTTAGGTGCTTCACCCCACAGTACTTCCTCAGACAACCCAGTAGGTCTGACATGAAATTGGCACCTCTGTCAGTCAGTATTTCTTTTGGGATACCTACCCTGCTGAAAATCTCTAACAAAGCATTTGCCATATTTTCTGCTTCACTGGAGGACAGGCAACTGCCTCAGGATATCTGGTAGCATAATCTACTACCACTAGGATATACTTTTTCTCTGTCGAACTTGGGGTACTCAGAGGCTCCACAATACCCATAGCTACCCTCTGAAATGGTTCCTCATCCACAGGCAAAGGCATCAAAGGAGCTTTCACCTTGTCTCCTGCCTTGCCTACCTTTTGGCACTATTCACAGCAGTACCCTGTTACATCTCTGGAAATCCCAGGCCAATAAAAGTTCTGCATAATATGTCTGTTTGTATGTTTTATGCCTATATGACCTACAAAGGGAATATCATCACTCTAGCTAGAAGCACCAGATGGTAGGCTCTGGGCACTACCAACTGCTGTATTCTCTTACCCTCTAGCCCTCATTCAGGAGTCCACTCTCTATACAGTAACCCTTTCTCCCAGTATACAGATTTCCCATTCCCTTGAGAATCAGGTGCCTCACTAGCCACCTCCCTTAGGCCTTGTAATGTGTAGGGTCTGAGAGTTGAACCTGTTTCAACTCTCTTTTTGTAACCCTTCCCAACTCTGCTTCCACAAGAAGTCTGGTATTTTTTGACAGCAGTGCCTCACTGTCAGCCTGGGCACTACTATTCACCTCTGCCCTTGCAGTCACTCTGTCCAAGGGAACATCAGTGCCCACAAGCAGCTGTGGCTCACCTTCAGTCTCACTGCTACAGGGTATCTCTCTCTCTGAAGTAACCACCTCACCAGTCCTGGCTGCAAGTGTGCGGTCTTTCTGGGTCTCCCCTAGTCTACCAGACCCACATGCTTATCTTAAAGCCTGACTGCCTGTAACTGCATGCACACATGGTACTGCATACTCTCATTATCAAAATCATTCCCTGTCATGACATCTGTAGGGTGGTAGTTTGGTACCCTTGTGTCTCGAGACAACCTACTGTTGGCATTTTGTCATTCCCACTTACTGGCTTTCCCACCTTTTGTTCCCCACCTTGCCTCTGTGGACATCTATATGCTACATGGCCTAACTGGTTGTATTTAAAACATTTAACCCTTGGTCCTGGGCATGTACCTGGACTAGTGGCTTCCCCTGCTACTGTCAGATTCTGTTGGGGCAGTCTGGGCGACCCACCATGGGTTCCTTTAGACCCATGAGCAACACTAGGTATCCCTTTCCTGTGCAGTGATGCCCTGCTTGCTAGGTACTGGTCTTCCTTCATCTCCAACTCATCTGAAGTAGCACATTGTCTATCAGCTAACCAGATCCTCATGTCCTCTGGCAAAGTGCTAAGGGCTTGTTCCCTCACCAAAAGGTCTGCCAGCCCTTCAAAACTGGTGACCTGACATCCACTCACCCAGCTATAAAAATGAGTGCTCAGTTTAGCAACATATTCACACACACTTTCATCTGCCTTGCGTCTATGCTCATGAAACTTTTTTCCATAAGCTTCAAGTGTTAACTTAAAACATTCTAGTAAACAGTTCTTTAGAACATAATTTAAATAGTCAGTATCAGACAATTTGGAAAGAACACCTACAGCTTTACCATGCAGTAAAGGGGTCAGAAACCCTACACAGAGCCCTTGGTCAACATTATACTGTTTGCATACCCTCTCAAACATATGAATGAAACTATCAAAATTATCCCCCTCTGTAAATTGTAGAAGAAATTTACTGACCTTTTTTGCTTCTGGGGTTTGGTTACTCCCTTCCCTGTTACCTCCCTGGCTCTGGTGAAGAGTCAGCATCTCCTTTTTGTGCTGCCTCTGCTTCTCTTTCTCCTAAGCCTCCAGCCATCTCAGTTTCTTTGCTGCTTCTATTTCCAAATGCTTGACCTCTAGCTCAAGTCTCTTTAACTCCAGATGGATTTTTAAGTCCTCTGTGGAAAGGTCAAGCTGTCTATTTTCTGAACGTTGTACATCTCCAAGGCCAGTCTGATTGTCCTCCTGGTTGGTATTCTCTGATGCAGCTGTGACTAAAGCTGCAGTCATGACTGTTTTAGTCAGGGTGGCATGCACCAGCCCTTTAGCCTGCCACATCTCAGCCAACTGGCTCCTTGTCAGCTTGCCATACTCCTCTGCTGACATGCCTGCCTCCTCTCCCTGACTAACTACCAGAGGCCACAACATATTGGACCTGGTTATCACCAACATGGGTGACAGGTGCTCCGTACCAGAGGTCAACCCGTCACTGGTTAGATCAGACCATAAACTAATCAGCCTGGATGTCCACACCCCACCACCACCCCCAACCAAGTAAACCAGAGTGAAAAACTTTTCTAAAGCAAACTTCACCTTACTTAAGTCAGAGGTGGTAAGTTTCACAGCTCCCACGCTAAAGGATAACACTGCTCAAGATGCAGAATCCTTTACAATTGCACTCTATGAGCACCTACAAGGATGCATGGATCGTGCCATCCCTAGCAAAACCAAGACTCACTCCCCTAAGAGAAGGAAACCAGTCTGGTGGACCATTGCCATAAACAGGTTATACAACAAAAGGAGGAAACTAGTTCAGAAAAAAAGCAAATCCAAAGAAGGAAAGACATCCCTGATCAGTATCAGTAAGAAACTAAGGTCCCTCATAAAATCATCCAAGGCTAACTTCGAAAGAAAAATAGCCAAGGACTCAAAAGATAACCACAAAGCCTTCTTTAGCTATGTCAAAAATCTAAGTGGCAACTCACAGATATGCTCTGAGATAGTGCAAAATAGCACAAAATATACTGAACCTACTGATATTGCCAACATACTGGCAGATAGATTCAGTGCAAACTTCACCTCCCTCTCACCTTCAAAAGGGCCCACAACAATACCGGAAAAGTGTAGTGTCCCGGAAATCACAGAAGCACAGGTGTAAACAGCCCTTTCAAAAGCCAAAAACACAGCATCAATGGGGCCAGATGGTGTCCCAGGCTGCGTCTTGCACGAACTACAGAACGAACTAACCCCCCACCTAAACATGCTGTTCAACCTCAGCCTTTCCACAGGCTACATGCCCATAGAATGGCGCACAGCAATGGTTATTCCGCTCCACAAAGGAGGAGCCACAACTGACCCTGGTAACTATCGCTCCATAAGCCTGACTAGCCTGGTCTGCAAGGCTATGGAGCGCATCATCATGGAACTCATTAACAAAGACATTGGGAACCTCCAAACACTTGACCTGACCCAGTTTGGCTTTGTTAAGGGAAGATCATGCCTACTAAACCTGGTTGACTTCTTCAAGACAGTTACCAAGGCCATAGACGAGGGAAAGGTGGTTCACACAGCCTACCTTGATCATGCCAAGGCATTTGACACCATTCCTCACTCGGGTATTATAGAAAAACTCACCAGCCTGAACATAAACCCCTACGTCACAAGATGGGTTCCTGACTGGCTTACAGACAGAACTCACACGGTAAGGATAGCGGGCTCCAGGTCTGACTCTAAACCAGTCACAAGTGGTGTCCCGCAAGGCTCAGTTCTGGGACCCCTACTGTTCGGCATATATTTCTCAGAAGTACAGGCAAACACAGGAGGACTATGGCTAACCAAGTTCGCCGATGACTGCAAACTGGGAGCCATAATTGACTCTTCGGCTGACATGGTCATCCTCCAAAAAGACCTTACTGAGACAGACACCTGGTGTTAAAGTCATGGCCTCAAGCTAAATGCCAAAAAATGCATAGTCATCCAGTTTGGGAAAAACAAAATACCCACAAATTACCACATAGGCGGCAGCCCCCTTAATACAGAAGAGGTAATAAGAGACCTGGGGACCCAGGTAGATAGTAAGCTCTCCTTTGTCAATCATATTGCCAGAGTAGTTAGGAAATCCTTCTATATGGCCCATCTAATTACTAAGGGGTTCGCATCTAGAAATAAAGAGGTTATAGTGCCTCTCTACTTGTCACTCACCAGACCCATCATAGAGTACAATGCCCCATTTGGGATGTACCTCACAAGACACTTCCAACAGCTTGAAAGACCACAAAAGCACCTCACCAAGAGGATTACTGGCCTCAAACATATGTCCTATGCAGCCCAACTGAAAAAACTCCTGCTGTACTCAGTGGCATATCGCTTACTCAGAGGTGATCCCTGCCTGACTTACAAAGCCATGTCCAACTCAGAATTGATGGAAATGCTCCACCTAAAGAAATCCAAGTCACTGTGAGCCACGCACTCTAGTGAGCTAAACCTCACCACAATAATAAATAGAACATGCTGGAGGGATAGATTCCTGTTACAGAGACTCCCCATGCTTTGGAACAAAATTCCTAACTACATTAGGCAGAGCTCCTTACTAACACTCTTCAAGAGAAGCCTTGATGAGTGGATGGGTAACAGAAAGTACACCCCTGGGATCACTTCATTGGCTCTGCTTGACAGAGGCTCAGTTAATTAATCAATGGGGCGGCGAAAGCCGACACACTCTGGCTAGGCTTATAAATGCCCTCGGGCAGATAGCCTAGTACCTACCTATGCACCTATGAACCTATAACTAAGCTAAGAAAATAAAATAAAACAATTGTGATATGAACTCTGAATACTCATTGCAAGGCTGATTAAGAGTACACACACCTTTAGTGATCACTGCACACAGGCTACAGGAATTCAATATCCACACCACTACAAGCCAATTAATATGTGATATGGCTAACTCCCTACTGTCAACCAATTAATATATGATGTGAATATCACAACACTGCTAAACAATTAATATGTGACACCCCTGCACTGGCTCAATAATTAAGGAGCCTCAATCCTCACCATGAGCACCAGTGAGAGACGTACACATTGGGAGGATGACAAGTACACACACGGTAAAGTACAGTTTCCCTTAAGAGCTCACAGAGATCACAGTCAGTCTGGGGCTGGTTTCTCCCTCTCTCTCCAGATCCCTAATATGACTTCTCACTGGCAAGCTATAGAGTTGAGTCCTTAGCCAGGGTTCCAAGCTATGTCCTCCCAGCACTATCTCTGTCCAACCAGTGCTTCGTGTCCCATACCAAGTAGTTCTCACACACACACACACACACACACACACACACACACACACACACACACACACACACACACACACACACACACACACTTTGTGGTTTGATTTACACACAATCAGACACCTGGGAAAGGCTGGCACAGGTTTACTAGCAATACCCCCTTCTGCCCAGACCATAAGGTAGTTAGCACTGTCACCAGAACCCCTTCTCAGCTACTTTAAGGCCCTTCCCAAAGGGAATCTTACTGTGTAAAGTTACTATTATCCAAATAGTAAGTGTGACCAAGACTTGCAATGCTATTTAAGAGTGGCCTATACAGTGTCACCAAATACATATGCAAGTACTTTAAGAGCTTAAATATCTTTAAACAAACCAGCCACAATTAAAAGATTTAAATATATTTAATAAAAATAATAAAAGAACAAGACAATACTCAATAACTCAACTCGGTGACTACAGAGTTCAGAATCACAGGAATTATTTTAAAACAACATTGCAGGACAGTCTCAAATAAATATAGAAAACAACTAAATTAATCTTTACTATATTCCTGTCTCTTTCTAAAAGATACTATTCCCTAAATAATGTACTTACAGAGCAAGGCAAATGTAGTGCCAATGATGAGTGTTGAATGGATGTTTTCAGATTCAAAGACAAATACAAAATGCACAGACTCCCTCTCTGAGTTCTTAAATTAATAATACACATTACTGCTGGGTTAGCTGAGATGACATCACTCTTTGTCACCTGCCTTCAGTTCCCAGGCTAACAGAAACTTAGAATTTAGCACCTGGTGTCAGAGGTACATATCTCTCAGATGTTTGCCTAGAACTGGAAGTCATAAAACAGTTAAACATTTTTACATTTGAAACCTAGTAATTATTTATTTTTGAAGACAATAGGAAGACTGCCAGCTCTAGACATTGTGTGTGTTCTGAGCCGAAACAGAGATAACAGACTTGTAAAACAATTTCTACGTATTTTCTTGAGGTTTTGCAAGTTAACTCTGTATGTTCCAACTTCTATCATTAAAAAATACATCTTGCACAGGTATATAGTTTATACACATTTCTGCTCTTTTCCAGCAGGGTACACTGTGGTTACATTCTTGACGTTGAGTACATAACATACAGTTCAACACTTACTTTTGCACCAGTAGTTTAATATCCACATAACATAGTTCTCTTACATTTGTAAGACAAGTCTATGGATTATATTAATATTCACAAATGACATATGATTATTTATAAAATTCCAGGATAGCTGGATTGGCAGTGCCACATTTCTATATAAATCATATTAATATTTTCAACAAAATTCCAGCTAGCTTGGCTGGTAGCATTTTGGTTTCACACACAGTAACACTACAGCCCTTCTGTCCTTCATTGATATTATCAACCATGTTTGCGACTCAGGCAGTATTGTATCTATCCTTCTCCTAGACTTATCTAAGGCCCCCGACACCATTTCCCATAACGCACTTTTGTCCAGGCTCTCACATGTTAATCTTTCCTCTCCTTCCATCGGTTGGTTTTCTAGTTTCCTCTCAAATAGACAACAGGCTGCCAAGTGGAAAAACATGTACCTCTTCCTACCTTGACACTCTGACAGGCATTCCCCAAGGTTCTATCCTGGGTCCTTTACTATTTAACATCTTCATTAATAACTTCCATCATTGTATGCCATATACTAAACTTGTCCAATATGCAGATGACCCTACCATTATCTGCTCTGCTAAATCTCTCCCCAAACTCATGCAAGTAACTCAGGATGTCTTTACCAGCACTGAAACATGGATGCTAAACAATCATCTAGCTCTCCGTGCATCTAAAACCAAACTCATGATCTTCACCCCATCAAAATACATCAAAATAGACAAGAACTCCTTCTCTACAGTTAGACAAAACATGACTCCTATTGAAATAGTCCCCCATACTAAGCTTCTAGATGTCCTCATCGATGAACAACTAAAGTTTGATATTCACTTGCAACCTAACATCAAGAAAACCCTCCAAACACTCGTAATGCTTTATCAACACAATCGTTACCTTACCCCCTCAACTAAGCTTACCCTCTCTACCACTTACCTCCTTCTCTTTCTTATGTATGAAGCCCCTCTCCTTACAAATCTACAAGTCACCCTTAAGGCAACATTGGCATCCTGCTACAACAAAATCTCTAAGTTTGCTACCAGCTCCAAATCCTCCTCCCACCACTGTGATGCCCTACACTCCTTGACTTGACTGGATCTCCCCAATTATCTTTTTTACATTCAGCTCTCTACTGCTCATAAACTTATTTTAAGCCCTCCAAATGCCCCTCCCTCTCCATCATCCTTACTACGCACCTTCCCAACAGGTCACTCAGGTCCAACAATCAGAACCTCCTTGAAGTGTACAAACCCACACGTACTGCTGGGCAACTTCTATTGTCATTTTCCCTAGCACAAAAATGGAACTTACCCCATATCCAAACTATCCAGAACCACTCCACTTTTAAGACTCTGCTCCATTCCTATATCTCTTCTAATTGGGAATGCTTCTGCTTTCACCCCTCCTAATATTCCATGTATTTGACTCTTACTTTCCTTCAATCGTTCTCTCTCTAAGCTCTACCTAACACTAGCCATGCTCTGCTTCCACCTTCCTTTTTCCTCTTACAATAACTTACTTCTATTATGCCCTGATAGTGTAGACATTTGCATTCCACCTACTACAGAATGCTTGTTATCTCATGTTTGTATAGGATGTATTTTTATGTCTGACTACACAATTCCTTTAGTTACTACTACAGCAATATGTTTGTGTATTTTTGTTATAATTTTTAAATTGTATAATATTTTATTTAATTTTTGTTATTTCTACTTTTGTATTATGGATCTTTTCTGCCCGGGCCTCCATTGAAAAAGGACTCATCTCAGCCCAATGGACTTTCCCTGTTAACAAATTGCAAATAAATAAATAAAACTGAATGATTGACTTCTGATTGTAAGGGACGTTTATTCTAAAGTCTTGGAAGGCAGTATGTTTTCTATAGTCTTCTAAAGAATGTATCATACTTTTTTCTATTATTGATAATTTATTTTTACTTTAGGTTCCCTAGTTCAGTCTTAGTCCATTCCCCAGCATGCTGTGAGTATAGACTTTCATAGGTTCATAAGTTCATAGGTTGATACTAGGCTATCTGCCCTAGGACATTTATAAGCCTAGCCAGAGTGTGTTTGGCTTTTGCCACCCTTTTAGATTAGTTGACTGTGCCTCTGTATAGTAGGTCACAGAAGATAGCCCTTTTGAGGTTAGTTTACTGTGCCTCTATCTAGTAGGGACACAGAAGAGATCCCCAGGGTAAACCTACGATCTCCCATCCACTCATCAAGATTTCTCTTGAAGAGGGTCATTGAGGGACTCTGCCTAACATGGATTGGGATTTTGTTCCAGAGTGAGGGGAGCCTCTGGGATATGAATCTGTCCCTCCAGCATGCCCTATTTATTTCTGTGCTGAGGTTTAAGTCCCTAGAGCGTGTAGCTCTAAGGGATTTGGATTTCCTGAGGTGGAGCATGTCCATTAATTCTGGGTTGGACATGGCTTTATACGTCAGGCACAAATCGCCTCTGAATAGGCGGTAAGCAACTTAGTAGAGCTGGAGTTTCTTTAGCTTAACTGCATAGGGCATCTGTTTGAGTCCCTTGATCCTCTTGGTGAGGTACTTTTGGGGTCTTTCCAGTTGCTGCAGGTGTTGGGTAAGGTACATCCCAAATGGGGCATTGTATTCAATTATGGGCCTGATGAGTGAT
Source organism: Protopterus annectens (assembly GCF_019279795.1). Taxonomy (NCBI): domain Eukaryota; kingdom Metazoa; phylum Chordata; order Ceratodontiformes; family Protopteridae; genus Protopterus; species Protopterus annectens. The sequence continues at coordinate 1,884,746,869 of NC_056729.1, forward strand.
GAGTAGAGCGGCACAATGACCTCTCTTGATCTAGATGTGAACCCTTTCATGATAAGGTGGGCTATATATAAGGTCTTTCTAACCACTTTGGCAATGTGATTGTCAAAGGAGAGATTGCTATCTACTTGGGTCCCCAAATCCCTAATTACTTCTTCCGTACTTAATGGATTACCACCTATGTGGTAATTTGTGGGCACTTTGTTTTTCCCAAAGGGGATGACTATGCACTTTTTGGCATTTAGCTTTAGGCCATGGCTCTGGCACCAGTTATCCATCTCTATGAGACCCTTTTGGAGGTTGCTTGTGTCAGTCAGCGAGTCGATTATGGCACCCAGTTTGCAGTCATCTGCGAACTTGGTCAGCCATAGTCCTCCCATGTTAGCCTGTACCTCAGAGAAATATATACCGAACAAGAGAGGTCCCAGGACTGAGCCTTGTGGGACACCACTTGTAACTGGTTTAGAGTCTGACATGGCACCTGCAATTCTGACCATGTGGGTTCTATCCCTGAGCCATTTTGCAACCCATATTGTGACATTGGGGTTGATATTTAAGCTGGTGAGCTTATTTATGATGCCCGAGTGGGGTATTGTGTTGAAGGCTTTTGCGAGGTCCAGGTAGGCTGTGTGGACTACCTTCCCTTCATCTATGGCCTTGGTGACTGTTTAAAAGAAGTCGACCAGGTTCAAGAGGTAAGATCTGCACTTAACAAAGCCGAATTGGGTAGGATCCAGTGTTTGGAGGTTCCCAATGTCTTTGTTTATGAGTTTCATGATGATACGCTCCATAGCTTTGCAGACCAGGCTAGTCAGGCTTATAGGGCGATAGTTTCCGGGGTCCGTTGTGGCACCACCTTTGTGGAGTGGGACCACTGTTGCTGTACGCCATTCCTTGGGTACATATCCTGTAGTAAGGCTGAGATTGAACAGTGACTTTATGTGAGGGTTCAGTTCTTCTTGGAGTTCGTGTAAGACACAGCCCGGGACACTGTCCAGTCCCATTGATGCTGTGTTTTTTGCTTTGGAGAGGGCAGCTCTCACCTGTGCATCTGTGATGTCAGGGAGGCTACACTCTGTTGGGATAGACATTTGCTCTTTTGGGGGGGGAGGGGGAGAGAAGTTTGCACTGAACCTGTCTGCCAGGATGTTGGCAATGTCTGTGGGTTCAGTGTATTTTTTGTCATTTTGAACTAACTCAGAGCATATCTGGGAGTTGCCACCCAGGTTCCTGACGTAACTAAAGAAGGCCTTGTTATTACCTTTAGCATTTTGTGCAATTTTTCTTTCGAAGCTGGCCTTAGATGATTTTATGAGGGATCGTAGTTTCTTGCTAGTACTGATCAGAGATGCCTTCCCTTTTTGGTATTTTGCTCTATCATGTAGTAGCTTCTTCCTTCTGTTGTATAGTTTATTTATGGCTGGGGTCCACCAGACAGGTCTCCTGCCTTTGGAGGAATGAGTCTTGGTTTTATTTGGGATAGCACGATCCATGCATTCCTGTAGGTGTCCATAGAAAGCATTTGTAAAGGATTCTGTGGTTTGGGCCGTATTTTCCACTGGCCCGGGGGCTTTGAAGGATTCCACCTCGGTTTTGAGAAGTGTGAAGTTTGCTTTTGAGAAGTTCTTCACCGTGGTTTCCTTGGTTGGGGGTGGGGACGGGATATGGATGTCCAGTGAGATTAATTTATGGTCAGATCTTACCAATGAGGGGTATACCTCTGGTATGGTACACAGAGTCCCCATGTTGGTGATGATCAGGTCCAGTATGTTTTCCCCTTTTGTGGGAGTGGTGACCAGTTGTTCCATAGCATTTGAGTTTATAAATTCTAGGAACCATTGGCGAGGGTTTTGGGGCTTGAGTAGTGCTCCTAGTCTATGTTTGGGTAGTTGAAGTCACCCAGTATAATGGTGTTTGGAGAGACCTTCATATTCTCCACTGTTCTCAGGAGTGGGGTTCCTGAGTTTGGGAGGGTGGTCTGTAGCAGGCTACAAACTGAAAGTCAGTTTTGCCCACTGTTAGTTGCACATGGATGGTCTCCAATGCTTCATGCAGTGCCACTAACCTGGAGGTGTGTGTATCTTTGATGAATATGGATACTCACCCTCCTTTTGTGGTTCGGTCCGAGTTTTGGGGCCGAAAAGCATGGTATGAGGTATAACCTGGTAGTGCTGGGGTGCTCTCGGGAGCCTTGAATCAGGTTTCTGTTACTGCACAGATATCAGTATTCTCCATACTGAGGAGAGCCTCGAGTGCGTGCAATCTTGAGGTTTAGACTTCTGGCGTTGAGCAGCATTACCCTTAGTTTCTTTTTCTTTGTGTTGTCTATGGAGGTGGGTTTGTCTTTTGAGCCTTGCCTAAAAAAGGCACTATGGGGGTGGCAAGAGCCTTAGGCCAGTGTTCGAAAGCCCAGGGGTGACAGGAGCAAGCTGTCCCTAGCGAAGCAATGTGGCTTGTCGAGCATGTCATCCCAGGCTGACAGACACTGGATCCCCTTTGAATGACACCAATACTTTAGCCAATTGTTAAAATTGATCATTTTGTCTTTATACTGTGGCATCATTCTTGATGAGGGTAAGGTGCTACTCAAGGTCAGGGTCATACCGGCCTGGGCTACATGATCAGAGAGCTCCTCTATGTCTCTTTTCATGTAGTCCAGGGAGGTACTTCTCAGGTCATTCACACCAGCATGGACAATGACGGAGACATATTTGTACTTGCTTTGGAGTGACCTGAGTGCTTGTGTTATGTGGCGGATCCTGGCACCCGACAGGCAGCTTACAGTGACCTTCTCCTTGTTCAGCCTGGTGAGTGGGACGTCAGTGTGTCTGACAATAGAGTCACCTATTTCAAGTGTATTAGGTGTGTTGTTTAGCCTTAAGGGCTGTGACTGTGTGGCACACTGACTTTGTGAACTATGTGATATGTGGGTATTGTTGTGGGGTAGCGGTTGCTTGGATGTCTGCTTTGGAGGTCTCTGCTGCTTGGGCAGATTTTTATTTAGAGCCTCCGAGTATGTTTTTGTGTATTTATGTGTTTGGTTTTCTGTTGCGATAGGTCTATGTGAGACTGGATTTGTGGTGTGTGTGGTTACCTTCTCCTCCTGACTGACTGCGCCATTATTGGGTTGAGAGAGCTCAGCCTCCAGTTTGGCTATATAGTTGCATTTCTCACATATATTTGAGCTTGTTGGGAGGAGGAGAGGGTGATCTGTGTACATAAGGCAGTTGTAACATTGCCTCAAGATTCCCAGATTCACCAGCTGGACTGGAGAGTAAACCCGAAATTGACTTTTGGACATGCCAGAATAGTATAAGGAACTACTTTTTGACTGATCAAAAAGGACCAATAGGGAGCCAAGTACTTAAAGGGCGTATAAGAGGGTGTAGTGCTTTAGTTTATTAGCGCTTACTTGTAAGATTACTTATACGAGCAACTGCAGGGCTTTAGAATGAATATAGAGTGCTTACTTTGAGATTTAGAACTGTTCTAAGGGAAAAAGTGAAGAGCAGACTTTGTGGAGCCGGGAATAGTTTAAACCTGTTTAAGCGGCGCTGCCCAATGCTGCGCTATGCGCAAAATCGTGCAAAACCGCACAAATGCAGGTTCTAAAGCAGGAAAACTGAAAGAGATAGGAATTGACCTAGAGCGGCCAATAAGCTACTAATTTCAGGGCTGAGACCACTCCTCCAAGGACAGATAGGCTGCTCAAAGCTCCCCAATCTCACTGGTGAACAGAGAAGCTTCCTCCTATCCAAGTAAGGATATGGGCAACACAGGAAACCATACCGCAGTCCGGAATTCGGCAAAACCTGAAATCTGGACTAATCTAGTTCAGCAAAGGCGGGAAAAGAAAATTTTTTTTTTTTTTTTTTTTGTTTTTTTCAGGAAACAGCAGAAAAACACACAGAAAACACTGTAAATGCTATAAACAGGCTAGCACACTTTAGTGTGTAGCCTACAACAGTTATACAATACAAAAATGACTTAAATTGATATAAAACAAGTGCAAAAACTGTAAAAAGCAGAAAGCAAAAGCAATTTAAACTTTTTGAAGCACAGATCAGTTAGAAATTCACTTTTTAGGCGGGAAACGGCAGTCGGAGCAAAAAAACAGAGAAAAAAATACTTAAATCTGGAAAAGTCTCTCTTGGGTCTCTCTGTTGCCTATATCACTCTGCAGGACACCACGAGGAGCTGTGCGGAGTTGTATACTGGTGCAAAACTGTGCAAATGCGGGTTTTAAAGCAGGGAAACTGAAAGGGATAGGAATTTACCCAAAACGGCCAATAAGTTACTAGTTTCAGGGCTGAGACCACTCCTCCAGGGACAGATAGGCTGCTCAAAGCTCCCCAATCTCACTGGTGAACAGAGAAGCTTCCTCCTATCCAATTAAGGATATGGGCAACACAGGAAACTATTCCACAGTCCGGAATTCAGTAAAACCAGAAATCTGGACTAATCTAGTTCAGCAAAGTCGGGAAAAGAGAATTTGTTTTTTTTTTATTTTTTTTTTGTTTTTTTCAGGAAACAGCAGAAAAACACACAGAAAACACTGTAAATTAACAGGCTAGCGCACTTTGGTGTGTAGCCTGCAGCAGTTATACAATACAAAAATGACTTAAATTGATATAAAAGAAGTGCAAAAACTGTAAAAAGCAGAAGGCAAATGCAATTTAAACTTTTTAAAGCACAGATTAGTTAGAAATTTCCTTTTTAGGTGGGAAAAGGCAGTCAGAGCAAAAAAAAAACTGAGAAAAAAATACTTAAATCTGGAATAGTCTCTCTTGGGTCTCTCTGTTGCCTGTATCACTCTGCAGGACACCACGAGGAGCTGTGCGGAGTTGTATACTGGCACAAGCCGTGCAAATGCGGGTTTTAAAGCAGGGAAACTGAAAGGAACAGCCAGTAAGCTACTAGTTTCAGGGCTGAGACCACTCCTCCAGGGACAGATAGGCTGCTCAAAGCTCCCCACTCTCACTGGTGAACAGAGAAGCTTCCTCCTATCCAAGTAAGGATATGGGCTACACAGGAAACTGTACCACAGTCCGGAATTCAGAAAAACCTGAAATCTGGACTAATCTAGTTCAGCAAAGGCGGTAAAAGAGAATTTTTTTTTTCAGGAAACAGCAGAAAAACACACAGAAAACACTGTAAATGCTATAAACAGGCTAGCGCACTTTAGTGTGTAGCCTACAACAGTTATACAGTACAAAAATGACTTAAATTGATATAAAACAAGTGCAGAAACTGTAAAAAGCAGAAGGCAAATGCAATTTAAACTTTTTAAAGCACAAATCAGTTAGAAATTTGCTTTTTAGGCGGGAAAAGGCAGTCCGAGCAAAAAACAGAGAAAAAAATACTTAAACCTGGAAAAATTCATGCAGAACTGGAACAAATATTGTCTTGTTATCCATGCAAAGGGATCTTTAAGTAGCCTCGAAAGAAACAATATAGTACTTTCTTTCTCACTACTTTAAATTTTATAATCCTGTGCTTTTTTGTAATAATGAATAGTATATTTTCAATTTATTTCAGGTAGCTTATTTTGAAGGCTACACAATACAATGTTGTGTTCAATAATGGGTCAGATCAGTGAGGTATGAAGTTGCATAACAATCTTGCTGGTGTGACTATGCATAGGTTCATAGGTGTTTACTTGGCTAACAACCACAAGGGCCTTTTAAAGCCTAGCCATGCATCCCAAATCTCTGACAAGTTCTAATACCCTTGAGCATGGGCCTGGTAGATGAACCATTTACAGGGTACTTGTGCCCATTAGAGACATACGTGCCAAACCAGGGATGGATTTCTGTTTTCCCATCCAGTTGTCCAAGTTGCACTTGAATTGGTTTAGGGAGGAACTCTGCTTCACATGGATGAGAAGCCTGTTCCATGGACGGGGTAGTCTCTGGGATACATACCTATCTGTCCAGCAGGTTGTGTTTATATCACAGACAAGGTTTACGTCTTTAGAATGTTAATTCTGGCGCTGTTTGTTTTGTGGATATGCAGGAGGTCTATCAGAGTGGGTTTGACAATGCCCTGTATGCTAGGCATAGCTCTCCCCTCAAAAGCATGTAGGAGACAGAATACAGGGATAGGGCCTTGAGGTGGTCTGCATAGGACATTTTACTTACGCCCTTTATTCTTTTTGTGAGGAACCTCTGTGGAGGTTCCAGTTGCTGGATATGTTTGGTTAGGTACATACCAAAGGGTATGCTCTTTAGAATTAGAATGATTACAGAAAATGCTTTTCTGATTTCAGCAGGTACGCACAGGTCAGAGGTCAAATCGTCTGCTGTTAACCTAAGAATTTTTTTACGTTTTGCTCATTTATATTCGAATCATAATTTTTTTTTTCCTTTTTGCCAAGTGTGTTGATGCTACAATTACTTATGTTAAAGGTGAGGTCATTACTACTTCACTGGCTATGCATTTTTGTAGGAGTATTGCCAGTTTGCAATCATCAGTGTATTTGGTTATCAATAAGCCATTTCCTATCTTGTCATCTTAGAATAACACTCCAAAAAGAAGTGTCTCCAGTACAGAGTGTTATGGGGCACCTTTTATATCCTCTGTCAGGTTAAATAGGCAACTATCTCATATTGATTTGTGTCCTGTTACTAAACTAGCATTTTAATCAGTGAATTACATATTTACTGACATTTAATGTTGCTTCACAATTTATTTATTTAATGTTTTAAGTCCAACTGGGACAGAGCCTATTTTCAGCAGAGGCTCAGGGGGAAACAATCCAGATGCATGTCTTTGGAATGTGAAAGGAAACTGGAGCACCCGAAGGAAACCTATATGAACATAGGAAGGACCTGTAGACTCCATACAGAAGGCACCCCAGCCAAGAATCAAACCGGAGAACCTATTGCTGTGAGGCAACAATGTTAACCGCTGCACCACTGCGCTGCCCAATCTTTATTCTCTTACGTATGTTTTAGCAACATGACATACTGTCAGTCTTTCAAGAGCTTGCATTATCTCTTCAATGCATATATTAAGACTCGGAAGGAAATATGTCTCTTTAACAAACCTATACTCTTCCATATTTACTAGAAGTAGGCCTTCTGTGTCACTATGGATGTGTTCCATCATGACCACTCCACAAATTTACATAGAATTGTCTTCATATCATCTGCATCTGATATGAACCTCCTTTCTATGTGTGACTTCATACCATTGTAGCTTGACATCTGTTGTAGTAAAAATCATGGATAGAATCCTCAGAGAGAGAGAGAGAGAGAGAGAGAGCGAGAGACTTGTGAGTATTTTAGGGGATAAATGACTTTAGGCTTTAAAATCATCAGCAGCACAGATCTATTGCCATGAAGTTATGCCAGACTAACGTCACACAGTTCTACAAGTAGGTGATTAGTGTGGAAAGCAGGAATAATCCCATGGATATATTTGGATTTTACTGAGGTACTTGACCTCTGTACCACATTTGTGTTTATGGAGAAAACCAGAGGGATGGTTTTGATATATAAAATTGTAAAATAGGTAGCAAAGCTTGGAAGGGAGGATATAAAGAGTGGTTTTGAGGGGGTACTATCTAAGGAAAACAGGCAGTGGAATACCACCAAATGTCAGTTGCAAGACCCATACTTTTTAGTGTGTTTGCGTTTTGGGGTGAAGGATATTTTACTTTTGAATAAAGCTGTTTGTATATAATGCTAAACTAGGGGTACTGTGGTAGTTGGTATCAGTTTCAGAAGAAATCTTTGTAGACTTGAATGTTGATCTTATACTTGGCAGCTAAGGATCAGTGTAGGTAAATCTAAGGTTCATAGGTTGGTACTATGCTCTCGGCCCTAGGGTCTGTACAAGCATAGCCATAACAATTCCCTGGATATTTCTTCCCACAATATTTACTTTCCTGGACCCCTGTCTAGCAGGGTGACTGACTTGATCCCTGGGCTGAATTTCCTTTATCCCATCCAATCGTCAAGTTTCCTTTTGAAGAGAGCCAAGGAGGTGCTCTGCTTGACATGTATGGGCAGTCTATTCCAGAGTATGAGGAGTCTCTGGGTCAGGAACCTACCCCTCCAGCATATTTTGTTCATTGTGATGACAGGATTTAGATCTCTGGAGCATGTGGCTCTGACACCTCAGGGTTTGACATGGCCTTGTATGTTAGGCAGAGATCGCCTCTGAGTAGACGATATGCCACAGAGTACAGCTAGAGTTTTTTTAAATGGTCAGCATAGGGCATCTGCTTTAGGCCTGCAATTCTTTTACTGAGGTATTTCTGCTGCCTTTCCAGCTGTTGCAGATGTTTTGTGAGGTGCATACCAAATTGGGCGTTGTACTCTAAAATGGGTCTAATGAGGGATGAGTACAGTGGGACAATGACCTCCTTTTTTCTGGACGAAAAGCCTTTAGTGATGAGGTGTGCCACATAG